>NW_027210664.1:1872500-1895000 GCF_029030835.1 Brachyistius frenatus | reverse complement strand
AATGTCACACGCACACCTTCAGTGGTGAAACCGAAAAAAGACACAGCTGTCCGGTCCTGTACGGAGGCTCATTAAGGACAAAACTGAGTGGTATTCAATCCGGACAGTCACACGCCCTTAAAGCACGAGCTGTCACTCACAGGAGGGGCCCTGCCCTTTCTCTTCTATGACAGCCTGGCGGGACGTTTTCAAAACCTCATTAATGTCCTCATGTCCCGTCACAGGGACACTGAGGAGGAGACCTGCAACTCCATCCACAGAGAAAAGCATCCAATCTTCCTAAAACATACAACAGCCTGTGATCCTGGACGTTGTTTCAGGAGATCTGAAGGTGTTTCCAGAGTCCTCAAACATCTGGATAATAAAATATATTTATAGCCTACCATCTGTTGCACAATTTAAAACAAGATTATAGCTGCTTTGCTTTTCAGGTTGCTCCTGTTGTAAAACAGCAAAAAAGAAGAAAAGCATTGTTCATGTGAAAACATGAAGCACTATTCTTGATGACTCAGCTTTTAAAAGATAAGAGCACCGAGGTCTTGTTCTGGCTCGAGTCAGAAGAAGTAATCTGGTATTTTACTGCAAAGCGAAGATACCGAAGTAGAAAAATATTGAGAACTTTCCCGTGTATTTAAATTTGTTTTACATTCAGTAAACTACGTGTTTTAACACTAGTTTAAAAGTTACAGGCGACATGTTCCTGCTATTAATTAGTTTCAGAAAAAGTCTTTTTAGGTTTTGTTTTTTGGCAGTTTGCAGACCAACTTCAAGGTGCAGTACCGCCACCTGCTGGACTGGAGTGTAGAAAACAACAACAACAGCTAACTACATTTTATTATCAAACCTGTTTCTTTTACAAAACTTGATCACATGCTTTTATACTTTCCTCCACTTTGTCATGATTTCCGTAATGATTTTTCTGCCCTTTATTATCATATTTATGGGAGTGTGTACTAATTTATCGCCACCTAGTGGGTTCTGTGAAGACGGCACCCACCAGCAGCTCATTGTCTTGGATCACTATGCTGTTGTTTTCTCTCTCTGCTCTCCCATCACCATCCAAGAGTTTAAAAAAAAAAAAATAGGATATTCAGTTTATAAAGTAGAAGTTTCTCACAAAAAATACTCAAGTAAAAGTACAAATACCTTTAATTTGTACTTAAGAACAGTACTTGAGTGAAATGTACTTCCTCCACTCCACCAACGGGCAGAACTCAGCGTGACGGCTCCCGTAGCTCCGCCCCTCCATCAGCTCGAGCTGTCAGAGTGAAGTGACTGACATGTGAACAGACCTGGGATCTCACGCGCCCTGCTGTCGCTGCAGCTGCTGCCTGATTCTCAGGAAATACCTGGCAGCGGATGGTCCTGGCTCACCTGCAGGACACACCTTCAATGTGCTCCGACGAGCACGAGCCTGCAGACAGACGTGACGTCAGCAGTCATGTACGGAGTGCATCAAGCAGAGATGTGTTGCAGTCGTTTTGTGTCTTTGTGCATTGATTTGGTTCTTTTTGTGTCTTTCTACAGATGTTTTCTGTTGTTTTTCAGTCCTTTTGTTTCTTCCTGTGGTTGTTTTGTGTTATTTGCAGTCTTGTGCTCGTTTCGTTTCATTTTGCAGTAAGTTTTAGTGATTTTGTGGTTGTCTTTTTGGTTTTTCCAGTTGTTTTGTTTCGTGTCTCTTTGTGGCCGTGTGGTCTTTTTGCAGCTCTTTTGTCTCTCTCGTCGTCCTTTCCCACTGCTTTGTTTCTTCACATCTTTTTGAAGTGGTTTTGTTTCTTTTTGTGGTTGAATTGCAGGTTTTGGTTTCTCAATCATCATTTAACATTTCTTCTTAGTTTAGATTTCCTAATTATTTAGTAAAATGTTTCACAAAAGGAGCCAAATGTTTGTAAATACCTAGAAATAAAGATCTAATTTGTTGGCTCGTATCCACCAACCACATTCAATGTGATGAGTCTGTGCGTGCAGGCTGGAAGTGGTTCTCAGGACACACCTGAGTCAGTGATGTCATGTCAAGGCAGGTATTTCCCAAACACACACGCACCTACTCAAACCTCCCTGAGGTCAGGGCTCGTCTCTCCGGAGCGGAACTCAAACTTCACCGTGTGCTGGACAACTCAGACTTCCTGTCAGTGGAAGGGGTGTCCACATACTTTATTTATGTGGCGCCACCCGGCGGCACAGAGGAGCACCGCAGGCTGCAGGAGGACCGATCACACCTTTTATCCTCCTCTGGTTCTGAGGTCTGCACAATAAACATCATTTCATTTCAGTCGCCTCTCATCGAGCCGCGGCTGGAGGACACTGCTTCAGTCAGACAAAGAGAATCATCTCGACTCAAAGTCTGCTCGGCGGCGGCTTTGAGGCTTCTTCAAACTCATCTCAAAGCTCTTTGTCCGTCAGCTGAGAACAAAGCAGTCAGAGCTCCTCTTCAACATGATTCATCTTTAGAGTCTTGAAATAAATACTGCTGCATTGGAAGAAATCTGCCCTTCAGCTGCAGCTGCAGAGGAAAGTCTGCCTGTAAGGATGAACGGAGGGGAAATAAAAACACAGACAGTCGTCTATAATTGGACTGGAGCCTACTTGTGTTTTAACGTGTACCGTACAGTCAGGTAAAACAAATACAATAAAAACAAATAGTTTGTGATTTCTCTAAAAATTCTAAATAAATTCTGTCTTTGTGGTCGTTTTGTGTCTTTGTGTCTCTAAGTGCTAAAATAAATGCAAAAAAAAAGAGTGAACTTCATTTTTTTGCAGCTGTAATGTCACATCTGTCCTTCGCTGCTTGCTGAAACTACGTTCTGAAAAACAGACATTGCAGATATATAATTCACATACACACATTTTCATCATCTTTCATCCATCTGAGGAACACGTTTAAAAACTTAACGTGAAGTCACAAAACCTCTCCAGGATCGGATCCTTTTCGACGACTCATTAATACCTCATTTATTTATTCCATCGTTTCACAAAAGCAACATGTGACGTGGTACTGCAGATCATTTTGAAGGGCTCACCACAAGAAAACAACAGTCTGTGCAAATAGTGCATTTTCAGAGAGATACAGCGGTTAAAGCAGGAGAGACGGGACGGATCGGCGCTTATCAACCTCTGACGTTCAGATCGGAGAGAAACGACAGCTGCACTGGTTTCAGTACAGTTATGTACATGTTTAGGTGTAAACAGGCTGATTTTACACCTCCACTTCCTAATAATTTGTTGCATTTTAGGGAGAAGCTGCAAATGTTTAAGACTTAAAACGTGATTGTTGAGAAGCGCTGCAGCAGGAGGTAGAAACACAGGGAGGTAGAGAGGAGGAAGAAGAAGCAGGAGCACACTTAAGATCACATTTTCCCACAAACATCAGCAGTAAAGTTTCAGGTTGATGTGACAGGCACAGTGTTTAGCATCAATAATGGCTTTAAAAGGAGCCAATCAGCTCGCAGGGTTCATGCTTCAATCTGTAACATTTAATGACAACGAGCTGCTGTCTGCCGCGGCTGTTTTAATTCTTTTAAGATAAAGTTGACAGCACAAAACGGCGTCGTGCCGATAACACGCAGACAGACGAGGAAGACGTGGAGGAATGTCAATGCTGCGTTTGAGAAATGTCCAACAATCAGAAAGTTTGTGCCATAAATTTGAATTTCAAGAAGAAAAATAAAGATTCGGATGTGAAAAGCTTCACAACATAGTTTTTAACTATTTAAAAATAGTTATAATAAACCTATATTATATCTTCACTAGCTGCAAGTATTCCTTCTGCCACTTGGGGGCAGCAGAAACAAACTGCAAACAAAAAACTGCCATATTAAGTTGGGGCTCGTGATGTTTTTTTGAAAGAATAAAATAGTTTATGTTGAAAATCCTTCATTTGACTGATTATTATTATTTTTTGTTGTTATCGAATTTAGTATTGAGAATCATTGATTTTTAGTGCGAGCAAACTTCTGGTAGCGTCACATCCCCAATTGATTCAACTTCAACTTGTTCTGCTGCCCCCTACAGGCCAGAAAAACCCTTTCATGCTGTTTTTAAATGTACAAAAAGAAGCTAACAAGCTAATATTACCTGTAAAATAAAGTTAGCAATGAGACTTTCCACTTTCTGAACCAGTAAATCTCGTGTGAATCTGTGGATTGTTGAGTCCAAAATAAAAATAGTAAAGCTTCACATGAGTATATCATTTTCTAACAGTTTCCTGGAAAGGATTATTAATTATTAAATCTGAATAACAGTGATCTTTTTGTCTTAACAGTTTAGAGGCAAAATTACAGTTTATCATATTATACACCAGTAAAAAGTTCATATTTACTTAAGTATAATTGATTTTTGGGAGGGGTGAAATGTAGAATAAATACCACATTGCAGCGATTCATTCCAGAAAATTATGAGGAAATTACACACCTGTAAAATAAAGTTGTATCAGGAACAACGAAGACCAGACCACAGTATAAAAACAGGTCTTAAGGCTTAACGTATGAGGAATGTAAATGAATGTGCTGTATTTACTGTATGAGGCTTTTTACAGTCCGTCATCTTTGGCACTTGTGATTTGACAAAAATGTTAAAAGCAGAAATATGAAAGGAGTTTAAAAAAAGAAAAAAAAAAAAAAGTCCTCTCCGCACTGCATTTTACATGTTTAGTGTTTTTTCAAACTCAGAGGTACGTTCGCCGGCCCGGACGTTGCATAGTGTTGGAGAATCACCGTCCGTCATGTTTCCTTCTTCTTGTAAGTGAGGTCCAGATTTTCAGGCACTGAAAGAGTTCGACGCTCCGACTGCACACATCAGCTCCGTTCAGTCTCCGTGTCGTTTTTGTACGTTTAAGTTCGTTCCTCCTGCTCACGGACGGTTCGGAGGCTCCGTCGCAGCTTTGACGTCATTCTGGAGGTGATTTCACCTTCAAACGTGCTGCTGCTGAGGACAGAAACAAACCCGGAGCAGGTCGAGTAACATCTGTAACTGAGCGTAGAATCATCAGATAACCTTTGAATTTGAGGTTGTTTAAAAGTGATTAAATCGATGGATTGAAGATTAAATGCAACTATTTCAAATGGATGATCATTTAAGTTCTTTTGGAGTCATTATTCCAGATAAAATGATAAATGGTTTAAGTCTTGCAAATGTGAAATTTTGTCATCATAAATTGACCCATTTGTTGGTTTGTGAAAACCTGTTTTAAAGCCTACAGTCTGATATATGTATATATATATATATATATATATATATATATATATTTTAGAGCCAGAAGTGACCATATTTGGACGAGAGGGTGGAGCCGGAGGTGGAGCTGACTCACTATGCCCCTCCCACCTATACCAGAAACCTGGCTGCACCCGAGGCCTGTCAATCCAACCGTGTCAAACACAGCTCTGGTTTAAATATCTAATGGATTATGGAATGATTATGATGACGAATTGAAGACATTTATTTTGTACTACATGAGAGAAACTGTTTACCCCCAGCCCCTAGTGGCCCTCAGTGGTATCACATGTTAAGGCAATTTCTTCCTTGGCTTCACTTTTCCGACCCGGAGGCTACGAACAGAAACTGTGGCCTTCTGCTCTTCTGATGATATTTTCTGGGGTGAAAACACACCATGTCTAGAAACTGTTGAGTCGTTTTACAGAAACAACCGTTAAATGAACTGTGAATTTAGACTTTCCTCTAAATCACTTGCTGGTTTCACAGAGCAGATCAACTCCTATTTTAGATATTTACAATTCAACCCCAGCTGGTTTTCTTTGGCACGCTCGACGCAGCTGCTCGACGGTTAACGGAGGCTTTTAAATAAATTTAAATTCAGTGAACTTTCTGGTTTTTGCTGTCAATATTCTTGACGTTTGTCGACATGCTGTCTGTTGTTTTTTAGCTGAGTCGGAGGTCGGCGTGGACTGGATCACCTCAGCAGAGCTAACTCGCCACCGAGGTCTCACATTGATGTGAATCTGGGCGACGCAGTAGAAATCATCTGATTACAGCCTCTCCAAGAATCTCTACTCAGGGGAAAAGAACCCAAAATGCAGATGATATGAAGTCAGATATTAACATCATGTACAAGAGCTGCTGAATTGTTTGTTTTCCAATAAAAACAAACACTCATGAACATAAAAAAAAAAAAAAAAAAAAATATGCCTCCGCAGCTCTACGACCTCCAGAACAGCGTCAGAGTGTGATGGTATCCACCTGACGGACACCCGGGTGCCCGGTACCGGTACCGCCGCATTCAGGTCCACACCTCCATGGGCACCATGGCCTCCTTGGAGCCCATGGGAGGGAGCAGGTTCTGCTCGCTCAGGAACTGCAGAGGAAACTGAACCAGGAAGCCACGGATCTTCTTCAGCTCCTCGTGGGCCCGAGCCGGGTCCTCCTTGTCCAGGCCCGGCTTGGCCAGGAAGCCGTCCAGCTCCAGGATGCTCCGGACGTCGCTGGACGGCAGGCTGCGGAAAACCTGGAGGAGTCGGAGGGAGAGAAACATCGTCTGGCGTCAAGAACCGACCAATCACGTAGAGTTCATCTGTGTGCATCTACTTCGCAATGATTGACAGCTGATTGAATGTTTGCTGCTACATCTGAAATCAAGAATTAAAAAAAAAAAAAAAAGTGAGAACTGGGGTCATAAAACCAAAAATAAAAAATGAGTTTTATCTGTAAGAGTAAAAAAAACACCCAACTCATTAAGGCGTCTGTAAAAGGATTCCCCCGAGCTCTGATTGGTCAGTTTAAACAAAATAAAAAGAAGTATTGATGCCGACCACTTGTGTATTTTTGCAGTGAGGAAGCTGATAGAAGCTTAGTGTGAAGAGGAAGTCGTCGGCGTGACGTCGGACTCACGTTCTGGTAGACGGTGGCGTTGCGAGCGCAGGTCGCCATCCAGACCTCCTTGTAGAACTGATCGCTGATGGGATCCGAAACGTCGATGGAGGGATCGGTGTTAGCGCCGAGGATCATCCTGGAGGAAGAGGAGGGTGAGACGCACCGAGAAACACCAAATAATATTATTATAACAATAAAACAGGACAAAAAATACAATTTAGCACAATAAAATGAAGTAAATTCAGGCCTCTAATAAAGAATAAAAACCTCAAAACACAACAACTACATGAAAGAAGGTGTCAAAAATAAAAGCCATTCTTACATAAAAAGTGCAAACGAATTAAAGCATCTCTGCTGCATAATTTAATAACTATATAAATAAATATTGTCTCAGTTATTTCATTTATCCTTCCTCCTGAAGTTCCTTCAGTTTAAGTCTGAAAGACTTTGAAATGTATTTCTCATAAATAAACTGGGATGTTTTATGTCACCAGAAACTGAATTTAAATCAATTATATTTGAATTGTTTATCCTGAATAATTCCATTTAAAAAAGGTGAATTTCAATATCATAATTTTTTTTGAGTATTCAACTTGAATAATTGCATTAAGAAACTAAATCTAAATATCATAATTTGAAATTGAATTCATCATTCTGAAAGTGAGTTTGGATGAACTTGAAACTGGGTGTTAAATAGTGAAGGTTAGTTTTAGTTGCAGTACTTGAAGCACTCGAGTCGCAGCTGCAGCGCGTATCTCCCGGCCTGGTACTCCTGCCCGTCCATCACCGCCGTCACCGTCTCCGAGTCCTCCACGATCACCGCCACCTCGCTGTCCCTCTTCCCCAGCATGCTGCGGTCGTTGATGTTGGCGGAGCCTGCGGGGGGGGGGGGGGGGGGGTAAACAGAGCCGGCGTCAGGGACCACCAGCAGGGGGCGCTGCAACTCTCCACTCCACACCGTGTGTGTTCAGGTTTCTACTGTTCAAACCTCCTGTTTCCTCCCGGGAGATGTTCAAATGTTGGGTTTCTCTCTTTAATAATACTGAACATAACTCTGCATGAAGAGCCCTGAGGTGACTTATGATTTGTGGATGTATACAAAATATTAAATTGAATATATAAAACAATGTTAAAAAAAAAATACTACAATAAGAGCAAAATTTGATTGATTGATTGATTGATTGATTGATTGATTGATTGATTGATATACCGACTGATTAAATTCAGTTCAGTCATGTGACTTGGACAAACTAAAAACACATGTTCATCTCTGACATCTGCTTTTATCGCCGACACTGCATATTTTTAGCAAGTGGTTGCCGTGGAAACCTCTCCCAACCCCTCTGTGGGACTTTTGGTTTGTGTCCCATTTTTCGTACGTTTAAAGTCCGACTTGCAGGACGGAGCTCTCGTTTCCGTCTCCTCCATTAAACACATTCGCTCGCGTCGTTTCGTTAACGCGTCGTTTCGTTAACGCGGTCGATGGAAGCGCTCACCGATGATGACGGTGTTGTCGTCGGCGATGAGCATCTTGCTGTGGACGTAGATGAGCTCGGTGACCAGCTTCCCCTCCAGCTCGGCGTGAGTCCTCAGACCGGCGATGGAGATGTAGTTCATCCACTGGTTTCCCACTGGACCATGAAACACAGACAGTCACAGCAGGAGGTTTAGAAAGCTGAAGGCGCGGCTTGTTGAATTTCCTCCGTCAACTAAAATAAATGTGAAGGTAGAAAGTCCAACTAAAAGCTGGTGTGGTCGGCACGGATGGGAAACAGATGTGATTTGAAGTTAATGGACTAAAAAAAAGAAAAACCAGCAGCCTTAAATATCTTAAAACACAGAAAACCCTCGTGCAGATGTCTTTCATTTGATTGTGGAGGTTATTTTTTATTTTCTGTGTGTTTGGGTTTTTCTTTGCTGAACCAACTCCAGCAGCAGGAGGTCAAGGACTCTTCAGAGAGTTTCTGTACGTATATTTCTTTATAATTTCATCTAAAACAAGTAATATCTTCGGCTCTAACTGTCTGTTTATCCATTACTAAATATAAATGTAAATGCAGATTTCAGCGAACTGAAACTCGGCAGGAAAAGTGTTTCATTTTAGTGCAAATCTGATCGAGAAATTACTCTAAAACTAAAATACAGTTTTCCAACTAGATATTTATCAGTTACACCGTTTAATGTAGTGAGAGTGAAATAAAAGTGGCAGAAAATAAAACCTGGAAAGCACAAGTTACTAAAAGAAAAGGCTAAATAAGTTTATGTAAAGTGGTGAAGAGCCTCGTCGGCTAAAAGGATTGAGGTGAAAACGTCTTGCAGCTGATTGTTAATGAGCTGCAGTTTTTACAGGTCCAGGCTGAAGGACTTGTTGTTATCACAGCTAGAAATGAACATTGTTAAAGGAATGTTTTCATTGGGAGGTTTTAGAGGATGTTCCTCTTAAAAGCAGGATACGGTTCCTTTAAAAACATCCGTACAGTGTTTTTAAAGCACATTATCGTCCTCTGAAATAATGACTTTCTGGGAACATTTAAAAAAAAAACTTTGTTAAGAGAATTATGGCTTAATAATCCAACCGTTAAGAAAATCACTTTAGAAACGATAACACCGATTATTCATCAAGAACATTATCCTCCTTTTAAGAAAAACATCCCCCTGAAAACACTGAAGCTGAAGATGAAACAGAGCTCTGATCTCCGCCTCACACGTCCGTAATGTTCAGACACGACGTCGGTAAAAACCAGAGCGCCAAAGATTTACGAGCTGCAGACGTTTCCACTCACTCTCTCTCTCCAGCTGCGAGATGATGGCGTGGTCTCCTCTGTTCATGGTCCTGCAGGGGACACGGACACCGAGGGACACGGTTAACACGCGTGTTGTTAACGTGTGGCGGTAAAAACACAGCATTACACACACACACACACACACACACACACACACACACACACACACACACACACACACACACCTGTAGTTGAAGTGCATCACCGCCTGGATGGCGCTGCCTCCGCCGGTGTTGATGTCTCCTTCGAAGCCCGGCAGCAGCGGCGTCACCACGTAAACTCGGTACCTCTTACCCTCCCTGAGAGACGCACAAACAAATGATCACGTGATCTGCGCCGCACTTCCAAAAACAAAAGGTGGACCCCAAGGATGGAGGACAAATAGTCACATCTGGACCGGTCAAATCTCCACCGAGCAGTTTAGAAACATCTGGAGTCAAAAGGTCGATGTGTGTTTTTGCAGCCAGAAGCAATGATGCATGATATTTGATTTTTCTTGTTTTAATAAACTGACAGGAAATTAGGAGGAAGGAGGAGAGCCATAAAAACCTTTACAATGTGTGTTAATTTAATACAAAATGTGTGCGTGTGTGTGTAGGTAGGTAGGTAGGTAGGTATGTACCTACACACACACATTTTGTGTGTGTGTGTGTGTGTGTGTGTGTGTGTGTGTGTGTGTGTGTGTGTGTGTGTGTGTGTGTGTGTGTGTGTGTGTGTGTGTGTGTGTGTGTGTTTTACCGATAGGCTCTGATGATGCGCTCTGCGATTGTGTCTCCGATCTTGTTGAAAACGTGTTTGTTGTCCGCACAGCTGATGAAGAACTGATTCTGGAAGAAAAACAAACAAACAAACAAACGTCTTTAAAAAAAAAGCAACAACTTTCCGATATTCTCTGCAAAATGAAATAATGTCTGTCTTTGGTGAGTAAAACCATGAGATGAGCTCTGAGGCTTTTCTTGGCCTCCGGTACCTCGATGTAGATGAAGTGCTGGCTGTTCTTGATGACGTGGACGTAGGCGTTGTGGATGGACTCCTCGTGGTATTTGATGCCGGCCGACCAGTCGGAGGCCGAGCGCAGGATCTGAAGGTTACAGACAGGAAACAGTCGCTTCTGTTTATACAGGAGGTGCTTTGTAAAGAGGATTTATTGTGTTTCAGGTCCTCTTTTTCTCTACTCTCTGATGTTACGCTGCTTATTTCTGCACCAGAAGGGACGAAGAGGACTCACAAATCCAACACAAAAAAACTATCAAGACTTCTTTCAAATATTTTTTCAATTGAAAATTTTCATCCATAATAAAAGTGTCTTCCTGTTTTCCTGTGTACAACTTAAATACATTTCTTAATTCAAGTAATTCTGTTCCTATATATTCAGATTCTCTAGAAAACAACAACAACAAAAAATGTGTAGATGAAGTTGTCTGAAGAGAAAAATTGCAAATTCAACTGTACTTTTCATGAAGATAAATAAATGCTTAATCACGGTCATGTGATGTTTACAAGAGAAGTTATTGAGCATTAAACAGAGACCAAAACAGCGACTGCAGGCGACATAATCAAACATCGTCTGCGTAGAGGTCGAGGGATATGTCTATAAAATGATTCATTAACTGCCCGAGAGGAAGTTTTTACAACGGAAACAGAATCGGACCCCAGATGGAGCCTTGGGGGACGCTACAAAACCAGCATTTCAATTGATGTGGTGCAGTTACGGACAGAGATTATAAAACTCCTGTCTGAAAGGAAGGAAAAGAACCACTTCAAGGCTGATCCGGAGACACCAGTCCACTTCATGAAGTATGTTTTATATATACTAGTACTTAAAGTATACTTTTCTTACAAGAAATGTATGTACATCTGACAAAGAGAAAGCAAATTTAAGACCAAAAAAAATCTGAAGAAACACAGTCAGGGACACCAGTGGAAAATAAACTCCCAGATTGAGCACAGAACCAACCTGGACTTTGGCGGGGATGCAGTTGGGGACTTGGTAGCGCTGCTCTCCGGCCGTGGTGTGAGATTTGGGCAGCAGATACGGGTATGACAGCGAGCGGTACTTCGGCTTCATCATCTGGTAGAGAAACAGAGAAAAGATTCAAACTGAGCGTTGTTGTTGTTTTTTTGTTTTTTTATACTTTAATGATGAATGAATGAATATTTATAGAACTGCAGCAGCATGACCTCTGACCTTTGTGAAATTCCAGCGCTGGATGAAGTGTCGGGCCACGTCCCGGGCCGCCTTCCCGTGAACCACTGAAGCGATGTCGTGCCAGGGCATTCTGGGAGTTGTATGTCTGTCTATGAAATCTAAGACAGCAGAAAGAAGGGATGGTGAGGAGGACAGAGGATGAAGAACACACCAGAGACGGACAGCCGACAGGCGAGCTCACCATCGAAAGGTTTGTCGAGTTGGATCCAGTCCTTTCGCACGAAGTTGCAGTAGTCCTTCCCGTGCCAGAACCGCGTGTTTCCAAACAGCTCTCCGACTCCTGTGTGAACACTTCGCAGCGAGCCACTCCCTAAAACACACACACCAATATATTTACTGTTATTTACCAACAACAGAGTACAGCAACAACAGACAAACATCCATTTCTACCACAGGACTCGAGTCCATGTTTTGGTTCCTGAGCCCAGGCACAGATTTCCAAAAGCAATCTTAGAGATGCTGTTTTGTGGCCCCATTTCACTCATTTTTATTAATACATTTCCTGAAGCTGCATGTTTAAAGTCAGATCCTGAATAAAGAGAATAACCTGCTGTCACACCACCGACACTTCAGCGGGATGATGACATCGTGTCTGAGTTACCAAACTCTAGTCCAACGTGTTTCCAGTAGTTTTTGCTCGACTTTGACAGTGAAACACTGCAGTTTGAAAAATGTTTCCACGGCACATTTTTTTAAGATGTGAAACAGCAGCTGGACGACACAAAAACACACATGCAGACTGAACCAACTCACCTGGATGCACTTTAACCACCTGAAATATGAAACTCGCGTGTTTGAGTGAAGAAGTAAAAGATAAAAAATGTACAGCCTGATTTGTTTACAGTGGCGGTTGTTTACCACGTCACATCAGCAGGATAAACAGACACGAACCCGACCGCTGATAAATACCCACAGCATCTGTTTCACCGCAGAAAGGTTTCAATGCGAGATGGTTTTAAAAATAAACATAAATAACAGCTGATTACAGGCTGCAGTTTGTTACCAGATAAAACTTCAGGTCTGTTTGATGTGTGTGAAAGACTTTCTTTAAAAATAAAGAAGAGAGAAAATGAAAACACAGGCTTCAATCAGACTGAACTCTGAGTTATTTTGAAAGATGGTTTCTGCCTTTTCATTAAACTCACATCAGTATTGGAAACTCGGCCGTATTTAATTTTTCTATCCCTGTTTTGTTTCAGCTGCCTTGTTTCATACTTCTGAATCCCTTTTATCAAATATTATTCCTCTGATTCTTTTTTTAGTTCATGAAATGCCAGATAAAGATGATAAATGCTGACGGAACACTTTCAAGTTACTTTTTTTTGTTCAAGCAAAAGTCCCAAAACCCAAAGATAGAAAGTTAACGAAGATATGTTACAGAAAAACAGCAAATCTTCACTTTTTAAAACAGATTTTTTTTTTACATTTTTACTCGACTCAAACATAAACAGTCACCTCCTTTTTTTTAATAAATAATGTGCAGCACAAAGCAATTCAATAAGTTTTGGTCCTTTTAGACAACAGAAAAGGGAAGAAACACCTATTTTCCTGTGTGCTGTGTTTGTATCTTAAAAAAGTTTTTTGCTTTCAAACAATGTTTAAGTTTAATTCTGAATGAGCGAGCATCTTTAAAAAAAAAATACAGCACATTACTGCTGTTCTTCCCTTCTGTGATCAGTAACTGAATCTGAATCTTTGGACTTTTAGCTGAACAAAAACAACACAGCGACATTACTGATTATCAGGGGAAAACTTTTCACTACAAAACCAACCACATCCTTGCTCATGTCCATTTCAGGCAGTGCAGCATAAATAAAATAAGATTTTACCTTTGACACAGAAAAACTAAAAGCCGTCAAGTCAAGATCAGAACCACAGCAAAGCATGCTGGGAAACGGGAGGCCGGAGGAAGGCGAGAGGCCACCCGGCAGCCCGACTCACCAGCCTGGCTCAGGCTGAGCGGTGCGGCTGCCTTCAGCTCCGCCAGCCGGCCGGGCATCAGAGCGTGTTGGCTGGTGATGCTGTTGGACCAACCTGACCGCAGCGTCCAGAGAACACGGATCCAGAACACGGATCCAGAACACGGATCCAGCCGGGGATACAAACAAAAATGAACCACAGTGAACCTCTCCTAAACATCGGCCGGGACAGGAGCCGCTTTCTTCAAGTTAACACGGTTTGTTAGATGCTTTTATTTTGTTAAGAATCAGTTTCCTACTTTGAGGAGCTGTGACCTTTTTTATCACGTATGACCACACGGGTCCTAAAGCATGTCCTAAACACACGCCCGGCAACAAACATCCGCATGTGGTAGTGAAGACTTCATTTGTACGACTCACTCTCTTCGGGCTCCAGGTCGCTGTCGCTGTCGTTGCCAGCGGAGGCCAGCCCGTGTTTCTGCAGGTGTTTCCTGATGCTGAACCGGTGCTTCTTCATCCTCCCTTGGCCCTTTAACTTGGGCTGGTCCAGCGAGTCCATCACCGTGAAAACTCCCGTCCCGTTGCCCTGGGAGACGCTGCCGCCACCGCCGTTAGCTGGGGCAGCCGTACTGAAGGAGGCGGCTTCGGCCTGAGAATAACGAAGACGAACAGTGTTAGTCGGAGTCATGGCTTCAGTGAGTTAATGTCCGTGTGCTTCCTTCGTTAGGACGACTGCAATCATAAACTTTGGAGAGTGTTCCTGTTGAACGCAGCTCAGTGATGCTCACGGAGCAGCAGGAACCAATAACGTCTCTTCATCACGTCCGATTTTGGGAGAACAGAAAATCTTTAAAACGCTGGCTTACAGCCGAGTGTTCCTGAGCCCATGCAGTGATTTCTACTTCAGAATCGTGGTTGTTTTTAAAGCTGCCTGAGAGGAAAACATCTGCTTGCGAACCATCTGAACTGTGGCGCCATGGCAACAGGCTTCTCCAACACGACAACACGCCCGCTCACGATGGAGAAGATGAATCGGTGGAAATCACTGCATGGGCTCAGGAACACTTGTTTATAATCAGATGTGTTTGAAGACTTTAGTTCCTAAAATCTTCTGTTTCTCTGCTCCATTTTCAGGTTTCCATGGTGACATCACTGATGTTCACGTACCAGCGGTCACGTTAGCGTGTTGAACTCAGTGATGATGTTGATGAAGCGACGACACTCTGAATAGTTAAAATAATCAAGTAAAAATGAAGCCTGAAGAGAATGGAGGATGTGTGAGTGGAGATATCGAGACCTGCTCCGTGTGAAAAAGCGTCACGCTGCCGACGTCCGTCAGCCGGTGCTCCCGGTCGTCCCAGCGTCCGTACGCCAGGTCGATCCCGCCCACGAAGGCCACCGATTGGTCGATGATGATGATCTTCTCGTGGTGCGCCCACAGGTACACGGCCGAGGAGACGTGGTCGGGGTGACGCATCACCTGGAGAACAACAAAAACACAAACGTCAGACAGGAAGACGCAGAGCGTGATCGACCGGCGGGGAAACGTCGACGCGCCGAGACTCGCCTTGATGTTCGGGTGGAGGTGCAGCAGCGTCCTCTTGCTGTATCTGGAGTTGATGCCCAGAGCTAACTCCACCTCCTTGTACAGCATCACACAGATCCGCACTCCTTGTTGCTGTGGAGACAAAAAACACAACAATCAAGCTGAAAATCAAAATTCAAACCTTTAATTTGAATATTTCTTTCATCCCGAAAGGAAACGAATGTTCCGGCTGGCGGTTTATGATAAAAACGAGAGCGGTGAGAAAACGTTTCCTGCTCACCGCTTTGCGCTTCAGCGTGCAGTCGAGACGCCATCGGTTGCCCTCGACGACCGGCCGCTTCAGGAAGATCTCTGGACTCAACCTGACGCACACAAAGAATACGCAACGTTTCCCACCGTTCAAAGGAAAACTTAGTACTTTAACTTGTTAATATTTCTACTGTTTCACCCAGCGGGTGCACTCACACACTCCTTGTTTGCAGTTTTGATGTGTGTGTGTGTGTGTGTGTGTGTGTGTGTGTGTGTGTGTGCCCAGTAGTCTGAGCCTCAGACTGTAAGTGATCTGTTTGACCAGAAAAACCTCCTGTAGAGGTGACCGTCAAGTGCACCCGCTGCACTCTGAAACACACACACACACACACTCTCTCTCTCTCACACACACACACACACACACACACACACACACACACACACACACACACACACACACACACACACACACACACTGAAGCTTCACACTCACCACCAGTCGGTGATAAAGATTTCCTCTTTGGCTTCTTCGAGAGCATCGGCCAGGTCCTCCATGTACGTTTTCCCGTTGACGTACCTGAAGGGGACACACACACACACACACACACACACACACACACACACACACACACACACACACACACACACACACACACACAAAGTAACTCCTCTGTCTCACGGACTGGATAGTGTTGCCCAGCAGGAGAACAGGTGATGAGCAGGTGAGTCTCACTTTCCCTCTCTTTGTGTCGGGTTACTCCAGCAAGACACACACACACACACACACACACACACACACACACACACACACACACACACACACACACACACACACACACACACACACACACACACACACACACAGTATTGTATCTTTGTGAGGACCCTCACTGGCATCATGCAGTCCCTTTATCACACCTTTAACCCTCACAAGTAAAAACCTAACAACACTAAATCGACTTTGAACCTTTAAACATCACTTTTCACAAATGTTATCTATCCAAAGGTCTAAAACTCAGCCTGGTCCTCACAAAGAGAGACAAACACACACACACACACACACACACACACACACACACACACACACACACACACACACACACACACACACACACACACACCAGGGAGATCACACTCTGCCAGCTGGACCAGGTCTCGTCTAGACCTGTTGGTGTTTTTTGTTTTTTTTCGGACATTTGGTGTCGTTGCACGTCACTAACTTACATCAGTTTGAGCTTGAAAGCGAAACGTGAAGTTGTTTTTTTCTTCTCCTCATTAACACACATTTCTAAAAGGAGGCGTTCAGGACACGTATGGACATGTTGGCATGGTGACGCATTCACTTACTATTGTGTGTGTTTGGATGGTGATGTGTTCACTTACTATTGTAGGTATTGAAGTGCCTTTTAACGGTTATTCCACCAAAATACCCCCGAAAAAAAAAAAAAAAAAAGGCTCTGTGAACTGTGGACAAGTTTGAGCTGGTTGTCATGGTTACCATTTGGCGGGAATGTTCACTTCCTGTCTGGCGAAGGATCCGAAGCGGTGGTCGGTGAGGAAGGCGGTGCCGTGCTGCTGGACTAAGTCTTCGATGGCCTGACCCCACCAGCGGGCGTGTCTGTAGCTGCTGCACTTCAACACCAGCGACCTGGAAGAAGAAAGAACGCCGGCCGTTTACGCGTCCTGCTTCTACGTGAATCTGAAATCAAACGAGAGCACGACGTAGACCAACGTCGCCACCACGGACCTGGAGAGGCTGTCGATGCGGACGCCGTGTTTGGTCTCCGTGTCTTTGGAGTCCATCTTGATGCTGAACTCTTTGTCGAACAGCATCACAAAGGAGATGGAGCCGGAGTCCAGCTTCATGTACAACAGGAAGGAGTCCTTCACCACCAGCCAGCTGCACACAAACAATATTTTAACTTCTAAAGTCGCAGGAGACTTTGCTGCTAGTCGTGACCTCATTCTTTTTAACTTCCTTTAAATGCAGCTTCGCTTCTTCCTCTTTAGACAACACACCAAACATTTCTCCATCTAACTTGAGGTCAAAGACTGTCCCGATGCTCTGCCCACTTCTTACTTCGGCGCCACACAATCCCCCCGGTTCACACCGCTGGTGAATACGGCGTTGCATCGTCTGCATAGGAGCTCATAAAACAAGGTGTTCACTGACCGTTTGGACCAGCGGTAGCACATTTTACTGCGACCGCAGCAGTTCATCCCGGGGATCCGATGGCCGCCGGATCGCTTCAGCACCATTCCCTCTCTGAAAGACGAGACAGCTGCTGTTTGTACTTAAAAAAAAAAACAGTCAAAGGAAACGGATGAAAGTTTCGATACCGCGCAACTGGCTCGGAGAACTCAAACTGAATCCTAGTTATAAAAAAAGCATATTCATCAAGAAAAGTTAGTTTTTTTCCACATTTCTGGACATCAGAAAGTTGGAATCAATCCAATTCTTCATATAAATGCCCTTTAAAAGAGTTAGTATCTTAAAATGTGACTTTTCTCATGAAAACAGTAGAAATTTGTAGTTTTTGTGAGGACAAAGTAAAAGAAGACTTGAGTGGCTGACTTAGAGGATGGTGAGTGGTTCTTACAAGCCTTTCAGTCCGAGGTCGTGGATGAAGGACAGCTGACTAACATCGATGAACTCCATCTGAAAACAAAAAAGACAAAAATAATCTAAAACCAACAACCTCGAACTTCCTTTAACTGCACTGGTGTGTGTGTGTGTGTGTGTGTGTGTGTGTGTGTGTGTGTGTGTGTATGTTTAAAGGCTATTTAAAG
Organism: Brachyistius frenatus; assembly: GCF_029030835.1. Classification (NCBI taxonomy): domain Eukaryota; kingdom Metazoa; phylum Chordata; class Actinopteri; family Embiotocidae; genus Brachyistius; species Brachyistius frenatus. Next base: position 1,876,682 of record NW_027210664.1, on the reverse strand, counting down.
TCAGTTAAATGTCTTACATTGTCATGCAGATTAAATAAATGTAATGCCACAAGTGTGTCCTTCAATTTGAGCCGTTAAATACGCTTCTGTTTACGTGAAAAGTTATTTTGCGTTAAACTTCCTGGTCTATGTTATAATTCTCCAGGATGTTTGTAGGTTCTTAAGTTTTTTCCCGGATGCGTGGAAACCCTCGCGTCATCCCTACCGTAGCATGGTAGTTCCTGTACATCGGCATCATTAGCAGCTTATTCAAGTAATCTTCCAGTTGTTTCTGGAACAAACACACAGGAGAGAAATACACAGTACAAATCAACATATGAAACACGCTGTCAGAGGAGTGAAAGGAAAACAGCGGGCGAGCGACCTACCTTGCGGCTGGAAACCTGCTCGTCTCTGGCCAGCTCGTCTCCTCCTCCTCGGGGGAGGTTCGGCATCTGCCTCACCTCGCTCCTCGCCACCGTCTGCCTCCTCACCGTGTGACTGCGGAGAGAAACTATCTGTGAGGAGGTCGCCGGTTTGAGCCCGGCCGGTTCGTAAGGTGAGACGAAACGGCCGTGTGTTTGTCCCCAACATATCTCAACAACTGTTTGTCCCATCTGCTTCAAACTTGGCGGGTGTGTTGGGGGGGACCGGAGGGCGGTCACTGGAGAATTTGGTGCAATTTCAAAAAGCGATAACCTGGTAACCAGCACTTTGTTGGGCGTGGGCGGAGTCACCGCCGCGCAGCAGCAGTTCCAGAGAACATACATTTTCTCGACCAGGCAATAATACTGCCGAGCAGGCTATTTTCAACAGGCACTGCGCCAATTTGTTGAAGTGCAAACTGTGACCAGCAGGTGTGAAGCGGTCGGGGGGGCGTTTACCTGCGTGATGGCAGCGGCAGCCTCATGAAGGTCTTGTAGGTCCTCAGTTCTCTGTGGAGGTCCATGAAGTGTTTCTCTTTCCTCTTCACCAGCCACGTAAACTCCCCGTGTTTAATCTCTATTATATACGCAGATGGCATCGACTGCACACACGCACACACACACACACACACACACACACACACACACACACACACACACACACACACACACACACACACACACACACACACACACACACACACACACACACAGGAGGCGGCGGTTATTTACCTTCGACATTTTACATTTAAAAAGCTCTTTTGCCCTTCTGCAGTTTTAGCTTTAAAGTCAGATTCTTTTCCGAATGATTCCTTTAACCCCTGATTCTCTGCAGTCACAAGCGCTGGACCTGTAGAGTCTTGGACCTGCAGAGTCTTGGACCTGCAGAGTCTTGGACCAGATGTGTCCAGGCTTTGCAGCGTCCTGTGAGGACAAAGAGAGGATGTGTGTGCACCTTGTTGACCCTCCTCTGCAGGTTGGTGTTGAAGCGGTCCTGAGCCGCGGTGAAGCGCTCCACCTCCAGGATTTTGGCGGTGATCTGAGAGGACAGGAAGACTTTGGCCTCTTTCTCCTTGAAGCCCACCGTGTTGTAGACCGCAGTAAAAGGCAGACGCTCCGCTGTGGAGAAGACGTACACGGTTCAACAACAAAACACGTAGTCGATGTGAACAGGAGGAGAAACGCAGTCGACGGCGGGTTACCGGGGGCGGTGGCGTCCGTCGTGTCGTACTCGCCGTCCCCGAGGTCGAAGTCGAGCTCGCGGGTGTCCAGCTTCTCCATCATGTCGACCATGTCGTTGGCGACCAGGTGCAGGGTGCTGGAGTTCGGCTCGGACTGCCGCAGCATGGTTAGCACTCAGCGTGGAGCCCGAGGCTCACCTGGACGGACCAAAAGGTTAAAGGTCAAATTCAAATCACCAACCACATCAGCCAGAGACCAACCCTAAACCTCCTAAACCGACCTGCTTCTGGCTCTGATAACCTTTTTACCTGCCGTCTTACCGGGGAGCTACTGGAAAAAAACATGCAGTCGATTCCCAAACAAAACCTTTCATTACTGATTACAAACCGTGTGTTCACGACCCGGACGGAGAGAGAGCGATACCAGGAGGCCTCAAATCCAGCCGGGAAGTCATTTCAGCTTCAGAGTCAAATGTGTAACTGTCCCTCCGCTGTGCACTGATAAGGAAGTGGATGGTTTCACTTGTTCATTAACTACTAACCGACCAGCATCAAAACAAAAGGTCCTGTACTCCCCCATGAGCCACGAATCACCGCCACTCATAAACTATTATATTTACAATAACACATGTTAATGTCAATTAACAATGTTTATTCTGAGGTGAATGTGACAATCACTCATCATATTATTGACTTTAGGCGTTGGTTCGTTCAGCGTTCCGGTTTCTGGGTGGAAACCTCTGCAGTCCATCTTCTTCAATCATGAGCGCAAACGTGAACATCGTTTGATCCGGGCTTTTTTTCTCTCTCTCTCTCTCTCTCTCTCTCTCTCTCTCTCTCTCTCCTCTCACACACACACACACACACACACACACACACACACACACACTTGTTGTGGGGAATGTGGTATGAAAAAGGCTCGCCCTGCGTGTCCTCTGTTAATCTTGATGTTTGGATTACAGCTCGTCGATGTGATGTGAGGCTGCGAGGGGAGAAGAGGAGGAGACGGAGGGACCTCCGGCAAGTTTGGGAAAGAGAAAAGTGTCTCGGTCCGGGGACAGAAAGTTTAAACAAGTAAAATAGTGAGGTGTTCGACGGCGTATAAATATCGTGGCTGAACATGTAAACTCGCTCTCAGTTGTGGAGACCTCACAAAATACATCTTTAATAAACAGAACGGAGTTTTTCTTTTTTCTTTTCTCCAACTCCACCGATCATCAACAACCTCTGATCCATTGTTATATCAGCCCGACGCTCTTTATGACACAAAAACCGCACGAACTGCTGTTATTATCCCTCAAACAAATCCCATGCAAACACAGCATCTCTCGCCGCGACACCACAAACAGCCCAAACACAGCGGATCGGCCGCCGCCTGCCAACCATCCGCTCGTCTTCACACTGGGGGAAAGTGTGCCGAACAATAGCTGCTACAGGAACCGGAGATGCAGGGAATTAAAGGATGACATTAATACAGCGAGGATAAAAAGGATGTTTGCAGAAAGTAGCACAGCTTCAGTTCCTGTCATATTCTCGAACACTCCTTTGTCTCCCAGGGAGGATGTAAAGCTATCAGCCCTGAAACTCCCACAACAGTAGAAACCTGAATCCACATCGGCCACGTTCAAAACAAAAGGTTCAAAGAGGAAACTTGAGGGCTCTCGTTGCATTTTTCACTTTCAAGGAGGAATCTCAGGGCCTGGAAACGGTCCTGTTTTGGGTCTGCAGGTATCGTCTGTACACCTCACTGCTCTCATCTTGTTTTCGGAGGATTAAACCATATTTGATTGCATCAAACACCAAATGCACGCGGTTAATTTCAAGTTCCAAGAAGTAACAGGCGAGGCAACACAACATTTTTTTTGTAAATTACTTTGCTGGTTCGACAAACGCTCAGGCTACACGATATATTTGTCTGTCACCATGGTAACTCTCTCAGATTAAATCACGGTGCCCTAAATTCTTGCTGTACGACTCGGACCAATCATCGCTCACAGTGACATCGAGGAGGAGGGTCAAGAAGCTGTCAATCATGGCTACAGAGGTGCTACGTTCTGAACTGAATTTTTTTTTTTTTTTTTTTACGCCCCTAAAAACACAAAGCTTATTTTTATAATTAAAAAAAGAGGATTAGAAGGAGAGAAGTTGAATGGGAGTCTATGGAGCTGGACGCTTTTTGAAGCCGACCTCTAGTGGCACTCGCTGGTATTGCAGCTGAAGACACTTCTGCATCGGAACCATTTTTCACACCTGGAAGTTACGTCCACTTTTATATCCAGTCTGTGCAGAGGGAAATTAAAGGGAAGTAAAGGATGTAAAAGGAAATTAAAACTGCAAGCAGTGATGTACGGGCCCTCACACTCCAGCGCGCCGCCTCCCCAAAGCCGCCTCCCCGACGTGCAGCGCGCCAGGGACCACATATCACGGCTTCTCGCAAAACAGGTATATAATGTATGGTCTCACCATGTCTGATGTATGTCACACGTTTTGTGAGGTTTCAAGCATCCAATGACCTTAAACATCAACTTCCTGTGTCACGGCGAGCGTGCCGTTTGGCCACGCCCACTCGCAAAACACATATCATGTATCGTCTCACC
>NW_027210664.1:1840000-1867500 GCF_029030835.1 Brachyistius frenatus | reverse complement strand
CGTCAGCCTCTGATTTAAAGCCGCTCGCAGCTCACCGGGTAGATCTGGAGATCAATATAAGCTTTTTATAAATGTATTTATTTATTTTTCAACCTGTCCCAAAAGAATGATGCGATGGATTAACGAGTGGACGAACTCCCCTCGCTCCCTCCACCTGTGTCAGCAGCAGAGATTTAAGCTCCGCCCACAGTGAGACACACAGAGGTCAGAGGACAGAAACACAGGAGACTCTCAACACTGAGCTGGAAAACAAACGGCTGCTCAGAAATTAGGGTAAACAACATAAATAAAATTATTGGGGTACATGTACTTTTTTCTGCTCGTCTTTCCGTCCCTTCTTCATCCCTCATCATAAAAGTTCAACGATGGAAACGCCCCCAAACATGCCGCGTTTTGAGGCCTAATATCTAATGAATGAGGGATTATTTTCAGATGGACCTCCAGAAAACTAAGAAGAAGGAGTGACTTTAGCTAACAACACCGAGATAACTGATGGACACATTTTATTCACTTTGGATTTGATGAGAGAAGTTGAATGGGAGTCTATGGAGCCGGAGGCTTTTTGGAGCCGACCTCTAGTGGCACTCGCTGGTATTGCACTTCTGAATTGGACTGAGACACATCTGTCTAAATCCAGCTGGAATCACATTTCAAACCTCCTCTGATTTGCAAAAATTTAATTTAATGTTTTTTTGTGTGTTTTTTTTACAAACATTTGAACTTTCAGTCTTTACTTGTCCTGACATTTAGCTGCTGATAGTATTGATTAAAGGCTGGACCTGACCATCCACACCCACTGGCCCTTGAGCTCTACTTCCTCTATCAGTACAGTGTGTGTGTGTGTGTGTGTGTGTGTGTGTGTGTGTGTGTGTGTGTGTGTGTGTGTGTGTGTGTGTGTGTGTGTGTGTGTGTGTGTGCGTGTTGGATACAAAAAGCACACACACACACCCACAAAGTAAATGAAGCAGTCCCATGCTGTGGACTGACATCACGCAGAGCATCCTACGGGTCACAGCACTGCTCAACCAAACCCAGTCAGTCTCCACAGGACTGAGTCAACCTTCCTCCATTTAATACACAACAACAACAACAACACACACTGGTGGAGCCGGTCTGAGGCAAACACAAGAAATAAAAGACAATTTTTCCCTCTTTTGTTCTGTCTCCTCACACTTCCTGTCCAGACTTCCTCTGTCTCTCACAACACAACGGCCGTGTCACAACAACCTCACCAACAACAGGCCGCCCTGTTGCCCCCAGTAACCACAAAACAGTTTTCAGACTACATTTCACTGAAAACGAGGCTCATTCAGCGTTTTCTGTCGCGGTTGTGTTGGTGAGGTGAGCTGCGTGTTGGAGCAGCTCACTGACAGGAAGCGGTTGGCTTTTATTTCAGTGTGTGTTGGTAACAGAGGAGTGAAAAAGGGAGAAGCCAGCGCAGTGCCACGCCGTCAGGCTGCTCACACAGGTCGGACCCGTTCCCAGCCTCCAGACAGGGCTCGGCTCCGGTACTCATCCTGATTGAATGCACGTGACATTTCACTGCAGGACGTGGCTCGTGCCTGGCGCTCAGCTCACCGCAGCGGCAGGATGCTCCGGAGGAGGAGGAGGAGGAGGAGGACGCCTTCACACGTCCAAAAACCAAACCAAACCGCAGCAGCAGCACTGCACCGTCTCCGCAACGCGCACAAACTTTACGCGTCATCACCACTAATTACCCATTTACGCACAACACGAACAAACTTGACCAAACAACAACAGGATGAAAACACACAAACAGAGAGAGGAAGGAGCCGCGAAATGAAGGCTGAGTGTCGCTCTTACCTCCTGCTGTGAACTGAAGACCGCAGCCGCTCCTCGGAGTGTGCGGTGGAGCCGCGAACCGGTTCACTAATGACTCGATCAGTGAGGACTGATATACCACTTCCGGTTGATTGACTGTCAAAATAAAATACACACAAGCGGGATGGTTCTCCGTCTACAGTCAGATAACATAGGAAAAGGCAAGAGTGGTTTTTATTTCTCTTTATATTTACCTAATATTATACAGTAAATGTACATTATACATAAAAAAAAAGTCATGAATACAAAACAAACACATAGACACAAACAAGAGTTATACTCTATGGGAATAAATAATAAAACCTAAATGACTAAAATCTTGACAATCGGTTGTTTTAGTTCATTACGAACTGTTCGTCAACCTGCACATCCTTGGAGATGTAGATCTGCAGGAACTACAAAATAAAATTATTTAAAAAAGGGTCAGAAATTTATCTGAGGGGTCCTCGAATGATTAATGAGGGAGGAAAGAAGGAAAAACTAAATTCTGATACACAAATCTGTTGTTATTTGGGGGTTGTACTTTATATTAAACAAAAAATAATTCATAGACAAAACTAGATTAATTAAAAACTCTGAATTTATGTATCAACACTGAAATCAGCTACTTATATTTTCAGAGAAACCACTACTTCATTTCTGTTTAGGATACTTTTCTGCATGTTAGACACTTAAATACTTGGAGAAAACATTAATTTTTTTAAAGGGCATTTTAACATTTATTTTGAAGGGCAACCAGCCCTACATCCGGTCAATCCTGTGTATTCTCTCTACCTTGATGCAGCAGATAACAACCAGTGGTTTCCTAAACTCCGCCTGGAAACCTCAGAAGCTTCTTCACACTGAACTAACTGAAGTTACCTGCGTTATATGCAGACACTGCGCATGTGCAACAGCAGAACCAAAAAAAAAAAAAAAAAAAATCATTTAAACATGTGAACATGCAGTGGGAACAAGATGAGACACTACTGACATACTTCAAGTCCCTGCTGGAATATTAAAGGAGTATTACACACATAAAGTGGGCTTACATCCAAACACGTGCACACACTGTAACTACACACACACACACACACACACACACACACACACACACACACACACACACACACACACACACACACTCAGTGTGTATGTGCAGAGGGAAGCTGACATCTGCAATGGGCTGAACCATATAATCAATCTGTCCAGAGCTCTGTGTTTATGTGGGAAGAGGATGAAGAGGGTGATGAGGAGGATGAGGAGGATGAGGAGGATGAGGAGGAGGAGGAGGAGGAGGATGAAGAGGAGGACAGTAGTTACATGTTTGCTGTCACACGTCTGATCTTCTGTATTTGGGGGATGTGTGACGGGAGCAGAGCAGACACCTCCGGAGATGATCGGGTGTGGAAATACTCCTCTTTGGTAATAAGACTGCAGCAACTTCAGGTTTTGAAATCCGGATCGTGTGGAAACAGAACTGAAGTCAGTTGTATTCATTGAAAAGCTGCTTATTTCAGGCATTTTCATCATTCTTACTATTTTCTACAGTGAAATAAAGAGTGAACAAAAGTGTCAGCAGAGCTAAATATGTTTCATAGTTCATCAAAGAGCCTCGTTGACAGCGTCACACAGGTCACAGGTCAATAATAACCAATAATAAACTGTATTTGTCCAGTAACGTTCACACAAGCAGACCTGAACGCAGATCAGACGAGCTGCAGCGCGGAGGGAAGGAAAACAAGTATTCTATGTGGGAACTCCTTCACAATAAAAGCATCCAGGTGACGACCTCATGACGAGAATGAAGAGCATACGTGTTATTTTAAAACCTTCTATGATTAAACCACTTCCTCCTCCAGCAGCTGCAACCCAGTGAAGCGTGAGATAGCCACGCTTTGAGTCTCTCCAGGCATGAAAGTTACACGTTTTCCTGCCGCATGGTTTGAGGCATGTCATTTACAAGAAAGTGAAACGTGGTCACATGCTCCAACGTGGAAGTTTCATGCTTTGACAGGCCACAAAGCGTTGTCAAGGAAACTCTCTTGTTTAGGCCTGATATACTATGAGACTCCTCTGATTCCCTGAATGTGGCTTTAAGGTCCCATAAAGGTCCTCAGGAACTAACTGTCCATGATGAGTGTTGATTGTGGTCACACTGGACACAACATGTTTGTCTGACAGTCTTCAGACAAGGACACAATCTTCTCCTTATCAGAACCTTTGTGTTCCTTATAGTTGTTCAGACAGACCGGCCTCCCTGCAGCTCTATTAGCAGCCTCCTCTCTGACATACAGCCACCAATAAAACCGCTGCGCTGCCTCAAACACACTTCGCCTCTCTGCGGCCTTAATAACTGCCCACACACACCAACACACACACACACACACACACACACACACACACACACACACACACACACACACACACACACACACACACACACACACACACACACACACACACACACACACACACACATACAGAGTGTATTAATCCAGGTCACAGAGGCAGAATTGAGTCTCACATCATAACATCACCTGAGCTCCTCGTTCAGCTGCAGTCACTGATAATAAACACACATGAAATTAAAGCAGCTTAGTTCTGTCTGTCAAGCTGCTTCTACAACTAGAGATTTATCTTATTTTTAGCCTTTCAACCTTTTACTTCAGTCATTATATTTCTGAGAAAATATTTTGTACTGAAGTCATAAACCCGAGTTCTTCTTCCTTCCCCCGGTGGTCTTGTCAGACGTGTCGGCTCACGTAAAGCTGCAGTCATTGTGAAGATAATTCAGATTTATCAGTGCTGCTGCAGGTTCCTGAAGAGAGATCAATAATTATCACCTCCTCCGAGGGCTGAAAAGGTTTTTCACTGAATGGAAACTCTCAGCTTAAAATTCAGAGGAATTCACACTCAATCTTTTTAAAGAGAAGCTTCACCTGTTAGTGAAACAAAAGAGAGGCCTCTTTAAAATGTAGAAAATCATTCATACGCTCAAAAGAAAAATATGAATGAGCTAGTTGTATTTCTTAAACGGAACATAATCAAAACAGACTGATTGTACTTCATTTGATTAAATAGAAATGTGTGGCGGTTATTCAACAAATTATTTCTGAGTGTAAAAAGTTCTCCGATTTTTTTTAAAAGCAGCAATAAAAGTTCAATATTTAACTTCGTCTTTAGTGGAATATGCAAAATGTACAAGATAATGTTTTGTTCGCAAAGCTCATTATCTTCTAAAACAAGATCAAAAACAGTATTTTTTATTTTTATTTTCAAGATTAAGTTAATTAGTTTACAGATGTACATATATAGAGAGAGTTGCCAGATAAATATAAACGAGTGCATATTTGTATTGCAAATACTCCGGGGCGTTTCCGTTATTTTGTCCACCTTATTTACATGAATGAAAATAAAAACAGACCCGTTTGTAAAAGCTCATCATTCACCATCTTCATCCTTCAAAGTGTCTTTTTCAGTGTCAGATTTCTCTCCTGCAGGTAAGGGACAGGTGATACAGGTATTAGACAGATGTACGTGCATGTATGTGTGTGTGTGTGTGTGTGTGTGTGTGTGTGTGTGTGTGTGTGTGTGTGTGTGTGTGTGTGTGTGTGTGTGTGTGTGTGTCTATAAATAACTTCACATTTCAGAGAAGCCAAACGCTGCAGATCCTGTTTATCTGTGTGATGCTGCAGTATTTTTCAGTCATTATATGTTTATTTGTTTGTTTATCCAGTTGAGTTTTTCAGCGGTGTTAAAGAACAAGTCGGAGTAGTTTCAGTGACGACCTGGAGGTGTTATGGCTCTTTATTCCTGCTGATAACCCAACGACAGGATGATGCTTTGTTAAGAAGAGAAGAAAAGTTACCACCAGTTAAATGCATAAGTAGTTCCATTGAAATCATATAAATTGTAGGACTATTGATAAAGAATTCAAAAGATAAACATTACACCGTTTTAAAAAAATACATCTATTATTTATGATCAAACTATATCCAAATGTTATCTGTGCTCTCACAAGAAGTCATTTAGACATTAGAGGGTTAAAGCCTGAGCGTTTATTCAAAGGAAACCGCGCCTCCGTGCCCGGTTGCTGTGATCGTGCCCTCCCTTACCGACGTCCGCCGTCGAGGCGCGGCGGTGTTCATCTCGACCAAACCGCAGCATCTCCGAGCGCAGCGACGTCTCGCGAGAACTGCGACGTCACGTGGGTAATGGCTGGAGATCGCGGATATTAGTAGGGTACTTTTTCTGCTTTTTATTTACTTTATTGCGGATTAAAATAGTGCATTTGCGCAATGAATTTATTACAGCCGAAGAAGCGCTTTCACGGCCGGTTGCTAAAACAACCGCGCGCCGTGTTTAGCGCCAGCGTCCGTCGACACCACCGGGACGAACCGTCGAACCTTCGAAATAAGAGCACCATGTTTTCCGCGCTTTTCGCCACTACGAGAACAGCTAGCTGCGGCTCCGGGACCGGTCCTCTCCGGTCGGACGTCCGAGCGGTCTGAACGCACGTGGGGTCGCGTGTGCGGCCCAGAAAAAAGCCCACGAAGCTCCGTGAGACGATACGCGGCGCGCGCGGGTGTTTTTGTCGGCCGGTCTCCGAGCCCGCCGTTAGCGGTAGCCGCAGCCCGAGGCCTCCTCAGGAAGCGGGCGGGAGCTTTTATTTTCCAAAACGTCTCCGTCTCACCTGCCGGGCTGCCGACCGGAGACACACCTGTCCCGGGGCGCGTGTTTCAACGGTCCCGGGCTAATTAGACCATTAATGAGCAGCACGGTTTGTCCTCTGACTAACTTTATCACCAACAACTGTCTCCAACAGGAACCCACGAACTCCGAGCGAACAGCTGTGAAGCTTCAGCACCGACACCACGGACAGTAGGTGGTTTTATTTTGAAGGTTTTACTGACCCGGGGAAGTGTTCTTCTTTTAGTTTTTAGTTTTGGTGCTTTTCATTTTAATATTGAAATATTCTCCCTGACATTGATTTTCAAAATATAAACCATTACGAAGCCTTGTTGACTGTTGATTTAGTGCTTCAACAGGTTTTAAATCGGCTTCAGGAAATCACATTAAGTCTCATAAGGCTATAAATTATATATTCTGTGTTGTTTTTTAATGTAAACAAACTGCATGTGCGTCCCACTAACAGATATTTTTGTATCTTAACTTGAAATTAAAACCTAATGTGGATGAATACGCTGCTGAAAATAGCCCCAAACAAACACCTGCTTTCCTCCTGATGTTTGTTAAAAACTAAACTACACAATGTTTGAGTAATCTTTTTGAAAAGATTTACATCTTCAGTAGGAACAAACAGGTTTGATCTATAAACAAGGAAGAGGAAGGTTTTCAAGTGACGGACTAACAACCAACTTTATCCTCTTTAGGGACGTTTGTTGTTAGTTTGGATTTTCATTACTAATTAAAACTATTTGGTGTCAGAAATGTCTCAAAAAGACACCATAACTATCCAGTATTAATTAATTAATTAATTCAACCTTTATTTATATTCTCAGGAATAAATTGAGGGTAATTCTTATTTTCAATGATGCCGAGATTATATTGAACTAAATAAGAGATTTCATCAATAAAATGTGTAATAAATATAATAAAAATAGGCAATAAAGCCAAGTAGGCTGTTTTCAGTAGTTCAGACTTAAGTTTAACTTGAGTTAAAAGTTCAAATCTAGAAAGGATGTGATATAATGAGGTAAAGTCACATCGATAACGACCCTCTAAACTAACAGGAACCAGTGTTTGGGTCACATGTCCTCCGGGGGGGACGAACCCACAATATAACGTCAGCAGTAATAAATGAGAGAGGAGGGAGCAGCATGTCGATGAATCACACCACTTATGCATTCTTATCATCTTATATTCAACTAAACCCCCCCCCACCTCCACCTCCACCCTCAGCAGCAGCGATGGCTCAAGCCTTCAACCACGGGAAGCTGCTGCTGCAGCGCCTCCATCAGCAGCGGGAGATGGACTTCCTGTGCGACATCACCATAATGGTGCGAGACGTGGAGTTCAGAGCTCACCGCAACATCCTGGCGGCCTTCAGCGAGTACTTTGCCTCCCAGGCCGAGAGGGGTCAAGAGGTCACGACCTTGGACCCCGACAAGGTCAGCCGATACTCTCTGGAGAAGCTGCTGGAGTTCGTGTACACCGGACAGATGAACCTCAGCAGGTAGACGCAGGTTCAACGCAGATATTTGAACATTGTTATTTTCTGAACTAACCCGATGACTGAAATGTTGTTTTGTGGTTTCAGCACCAGACAGGCCGCCGTGCGCCGAGCGGCCGTCTTCCTGGGGATGGTCGAGGCCACCAAGTATCTGGAGGAGATCCCTCACTGGTTCGAGCCCAGCGAGACGTCCCAGTCGGAGGCCGATAAAAAAGCCGGTCTGTCTCCGCGCAGCCCCGCCTCTCTGAGCAGCCCCAGCTCCCCCGTCCCCCTGTCCATCGTCTCCGTCCCCAGGGACTGGCCGGAGGACGGGACGGTCGGCAAAAAGCAAGAGGGCGAGGTCAGAGGCGTAAATATGAAAGACGAAGACAGGAGTGACGAAGAGTACAGCCCCGCGGTGCCGAAGAGCGCCGGGAGGGGGCGGGGGAGGGGCAGGAGGCCGAAGAGTCTCAGCGGCGAGCAAGTGGCGGCGAGCGGCTCGGCCGACGCCGCTCCCAAAGTCCAGAGCTACAGGGGGAGGGGCCGGGGCAAGGGGAGGGGGCGGGGCCGCAGGAGAGGAAGAGGAAGAGGAAGAGGAAGAGGAGCCCCGAAAAGGGAAGATCTGGTGATGGACGATTCGGACACGAGCGTGAAAGACTTCGGGGACACGTCGGCAGACTGGAGCCCGTCGCAGGACGACGAGACGCCGGCCAAGAGGCCTCGTATGAGCAGCGGCGAGGGGAAGAGGGGGCGGGGCCGGGGGCGGGCCAAAGGGAGGGGCAGAGGGAGGGGACGGAGGAGGACGGAGGGAGAGGAGAGCGGCGCGGTGGGGGCGGAGGAGGAAGAGGAGGAGGAGGTGGAAGAAGACGAGGTGGAGGAGGAGGACGAGGAGGAGGACGAGGAGGAAGAAGGTGAGCCCGGCGAGCAGGATCCGTCAGAGATGGACGAGCTGACGCTGTCGTGCACCGAGTGCAACAAACTGTTCAAAGACGTCAGCAGCCTGCGGAGACACGAGAACATCCACAACGGGCTGAAGCCGTTCTCCTGCATCTTCTGCTCCAAGACCTTCAGGCAGGCCACGCAGCTGAAGACACACCTGCGCATCCACACAGGTGAGCTGAGGGAGGGATTAGGGGAGGAGCTGTAGCTCATAGACTGTATATTAGCGATCGTCGCCGAGGTGACGTCGCCCGTAGGTTTGTCCCCGTTTGACCGAACCCTCGTCTTCGTCTGCCTCCAGGCGAGAAGCCGTTCACGTGCCCCGACTGCGACAAGTGTTTCGCCCAGAAGTGCCAGCTGGTCGCTCACCGCCGGATGCACCACGGCGAGGAGAAACCGTACACCTGCGAGCGCTGCGGCTTCAAGTTCGCCACCTCGTCCAACTACAAGATCCACATCAGGTACGTGAGCCGAAGGGAAGTTCAGCCGCTTCCTGCCGGATGTTCACGCCGCGTTCGTCCCGTTTGTCTCCCGCAGGCTGCACAGCGGAGAGAAACCGTACGTCTGCGACATCTGCGGTCAGGCGTTCGCTCAGTCCAGCACGCTGACGTACCACAAGCGCCGGCACACCGGAGAGAAGCCGTACCAGTGCGACCTGTGCGGCATGTCCTTCTCCGTGTCCTCCTCGCTCATCGCGCACGCACGGAAACACACCGGTGAGAGTCCTCCTTTCTTGGGTTTTTAACCTTCCTCGCTATTCCGACGTCGGCCGCTGACTTCTTCCTTCTGTCGTGCGTTTCAGGCGAGACGCCGTACAAATGCTCGCAGGGGAAGTGCGACGCGAAGTTCGTCACGTCCTCCGAACTGAAGAAACACATGCGGCGACTTCACCCCGGTGAGTTCACATACGAGAGACGCACACAGGAAGTGAGTTGTTACACGAGGAGAAATCGGAGTGAATACTTCGAGCGGACGTCGACTGAGGAACGTTGGAGACGAGAGCGGATCAGCCGGGCAGGAAGTCGTAGATCGGCCGGGCATTTTTCAAAATAAAACACACTATGTAACTGTGGTCTTTAAAGTAGGACAGGAAACGTGTCCTCCACTGCAAAACACAACTAACTGTATTAAGTTTGTCTGCAGCACAACGTAGGAAAGAACAACAACTAATAGAAAATGGACTAAAAAGAATCTGTTTAACTGCAAAAATCAAGAAAGAAGACAAATCACATGATCACTTTGCACTGTTACAAAGGTGTGATTCATCTTCTGTGTGTGTGTGTGTGTGTGTGTGTGTGTGTGTGTGTGTGTGTGTGTGTGTGTGTGTGTGTGTGTGTGTGTGTGTGTGTGTGTGTGTGTGTGTGTGTGTGTGTGTGTCTCCAGAGGGTAACAACGGTGTGCAGTGTTTGATGTGTGGAAACAGGTTTGCCAGCGTGAAGAACATGATCAAACACCAGGAGAAGGCTCACGCCGAAGAGGTGCGCCAGCACAAGGAGAGGGCCCGGGCAGGTGAGCTCTTCAGAGGGGTTTAAATCACTGCAAACTGTCTGGCCGACTTTCCATAAATTAAATTAAAGTTAAGAGAAACTCTCAGGCAGCTTTTCAGCTATAAAAAGAGCCTTAAAAATGTAATTGAAGACCAGTTACTAGAAATGATCAAGTTGAGAGAGGAGAGCTTCAGTTTTGTGTTCGGTCCGTTAGAGGAGCTGCTGAATCAGCAGAACGAACACCAACTATCGGTTTGAGTTTCTTCAGTTTCCTCCGGTCTCTGGTGGTGAACCTGATCTACTGATCTCTGATCGACTGAATTAAAAGAAACGTTTGGATGTGTTTGTCCCGTCAGTGGTCCTGCTGGCCTCCAGCCATCCGGTGGCCTTCGTCCAGAGCAAACTCTCCCACGAGAACAAAGGTTTGGTCTCCATCGCCAAAGTGGAGCCGGCCAACCCCGACCCGGCCACGCCCAACCCCAAGGACTCGGCGCCGTCCCCGGCCTCCTCCGACGTCGCCGCCGACTCGGCCGACGCCACCAACATCCAGGACTTCAAGTCGGAGCCCTCCCACCCCCCCCTCACCTCCGGCGACCAGGTGACCTTCGAGGCCGACCAGGAGCAGACCATCAACTCGGACACCCTGCACGCTCTGGTGGAGCAGCTGCGGCCGCCGCCCTCCCCCGCCCAGAGCCTGGAGCAGATCGTCATCATCAGGACGGTGGACACCGCCGAGAACAGCGCGCCGCAGCAGTGAGGGGGCGGAGCCTCGAGGGGGGTCGGAGGTCGCTCTGCTCCAACAACAATCAGCCGCTGTTTGGAGCGTTCAGGCTGATGAGTCCGAAATACAGACTTCTACCGACGGTGATGTTTCATCTGGAGACTTCTTCCAACCCGGAACTTAAGTTCACAGTTTTCTCCTTAAATCCTGTCAGAAGACGAGCAGCAACATCAACAGGAAGATGGTTCAACTGCTCACAGTTTGGGATGAACAAACGTTTTCATGACAAAGTATCTGCAGAATATTTTTTCTCAAAGACCAAACGGACGTCCTCTAATGTCCTTTTTCTGTCCTTTTTCTGTCCTTCAAACTGTCCAAAACCAAAAGTTACTCAGTTCACAGAGAAGCAACAAATTCTGTCGTCTGAGATCCTGAAACTGGAAGAATTTTATTCACCAAAAAAAACAACAACTCCCAAATGATGAATTGATTACAACAATATGTCGAATCCTTTCAGTACTAATGTGCACACAGTTTTATCTTTTATCTATAAGTTTTACAGGTGTCTGATCTCCACAGTGGGTTTAATCAGTAAATGATGAAACATTCACGTCAAACAGAAACTGGCAAAGAAAAGTGTCAAATCATCACGTCTGAGAAGCTGCGAACGGTAATTGTTGACATTTTTTCTATATTTGTGAATTATTCCAAATAATAAAGCTGCCGCTCTAATCTGGATAATCTGAGGCGATGTTGCTCCTCAGAGATCGTAGAACATTTTATCACTTTGTAGGATTTATGGTGAAAACTATAGAAAATAAGACCCGAGTTGTGAAAGACTTGAATTTCCTCCTGAAGAGACGGCGTGTCGACGTGTTTTCATGAAGACGGATCTGCAGATCTGCGTCTCAACATACCAACTGTTCACTGTGGTGCCAGTAAATATCTTAAAATCTACCGTTCAAGTCCTCGGTTACCTTCAAAGTTTGCATCCCGGTTGATTAAACCGCCCGACGTCGGCATTATTTTACACTTAAAATGATAATTTTAATGAGTCTGACGTGGATGAATTGATCAATAAATGCTACAGCTTTGAAGCGTGAACTGAAACCTCCGACTCTGAACATTTCCTGGATCGTTTTCTGATGTTTGGATGAAATAACAGATGTACAGAGAAGGTGGAGGTTCGACTCTCGTGGTTTTAATCGTTGATGTAGTGAGTAGGAGCCCCGCGGTCGCCGTGTCGGTGTACCTTTTTTATTTATCACCCGGTGAATCTTCCACCCTGCAGTGTTTGACACGTGATGGTGATGTAAACACAAACCTGTCGATGTAATAGAGGCCCTGTTTGTTTATTTGTTTGTTGTTGTTTTTTTAAACAGTTGTTTTGAGTGTTTGAAAACTACATTAATCAGCTTGAAAGTAGCTGTTTGTTCATTTCATGCTTTCTTTCTTTTTTTTGTTTTGAATGAAGTGTCTGCATTAACTGTACAAGACATGTGGATCACACATACGAGTACACGACTATAAAGATGTATAAAGATTGTACAACTGAAGAGGAAAATAAAATCAAAGACAGAAAAAAGGGACAATTAGACTGGTGGTTGGTGAAGATTTTCAAAATAAACTTCCCTCATCATCTTCTTACATTAATTTCACTGCACACTGTCTTTTTAAAAACGGACCCTATTAAGAAATGATAATTTCCTGCATTTATTTGTTTAAAATAACTTTTATATTTTGTCAAAAAAAATGATTCTGAAATTGTGTAGTATTGCAATAAAATGTGTTTCTGTACTCGGGCATCTGCCGGCGTTTTAAAGCGCTGAATCGAGTTCCCTCAGAAAAAGGCCATGGAAAGAATTATTAGTCTTAAATTTAATAGACAAAATCTTGACTACTTTTTCTTTCATTAAATTAAATCAAGAAGTTAATTCTTGGTAAAAAAAAAAATACAATTCAGTTTCCTCCACTTCCTCTTTTTGTCCTTCGCGGAGCGCCGTCCATTCCACTCTGCGTTACCATAGCAACTCAAAACCGTGCGATAACGCGACGATGGCGAGCGCCACTATTTTAAAGTTTTACAAAGCTGTTTGCGCCAAAGACGGGATAGAAATAAACCCGTTGATTGTAGAAGTGTTGGAGAAGACGGCGGAAACAGGGTGAGTGTTTCAACTTTCGACTCCAATGACTGGAAGTCAAGATTTCAGTTAGAAAAATAACAAACTGTCAAGATGTCAACAGTCAACTGGCCAGCTAACGTTACTGAACAAAAAGTACAAATCCTGCATTCAACATGTCACTTATGAAAAAGTATGGAAAGAAAAATGTACTTAAAGCATAAAAAGTAGAAGAAAAATGTCCCCTAAGTCCGTTATATATTATTATTCCATATTATTGTATTGTATTGTATCCGATATACTATACTTTACTATTACTATTGATTTATTAATGGTTAATCTGCTGATTAATAACTTGACGTATATTATTTGAAACAATTAATAATTTGTGTCTGTTGACAGAATATTAACTTATTTTAGATAATTTTCTGAGTATTGTTTACAGTGTAGTAATGGTACTTCTATCTAAATAGAGGCCCTGAATACTTCAATACCAAATACAGTGATTAAGTGATTTATTTTAAAGTTTCAGAACTATAAAATTTCCCAAAAGAACCAGTCTAAAGTAACTGATGTAGAAATAAATTTAAATGCATCAAATTAATTTAAAAAAAAAATAGAGCCACATGCAACGTTAAGCATCTAAAATCTGTGATATCATAAGTGTAAAAAGCTGCATTAAAAAAAAATTCTGTTCTGTGTTTGGCAGGAATTTCACCTTAAGACTGAAAGGAAACAACCGGCTGAAGTGCATTCAGAGACTCGTTAACAATGACGTCTGCGCTCTCTCCCAATGTCTGGAAAACAACGAGCGCGTGACAGGTGAGCCGTCACAATCAGGTCAACTCAACTTTAATGACTATTAATAACTATTTCTTTTACGTGAACAGGTCTTGATCTGAGGTACAATAACATCGGAGATGCAGGTGCTGAACGCCTGGCTCACCTCTTACAGGTGATGAAAAGGGGAATAAATAATGTATCATAAATAATTGAACTGTTAATTCAGACATCGTTATTATGATAAACAGATATTCTCTGGTAGCTTTGGTTGAAACGAGTGTTTTCTCTGAGCAGGAGGAGAATTCAGCTCTGCGATCTTTGGACTTGACGTTCAACGACATCGAGTCCAGCGGAGCTGAAGCGCTCGCCAACAGCCTGCAGGTAACAACAACAACAACAACAACAACAAAACTACCTTTGACGGCCTTCTGCAGGAGCTCTTCTCTATAACTAAAACTCAGTTTTTGTGGCGTCCCCCAAGGCTCCGTGTTGGGTCCGATTCTGTTTCCATTGTAGATGCAGATTATAAATCGTTCTGAAGACATTTTCTGTCATCGCTATGCCGACAATACTCATTTATTTATCTCAGTTTACACCTTTCTGCTGTCACGTTTAATTTTTTTAATGGTTTTTGGACCACAGTGGAGCTCTGTGGTATTTTAGTAGAAAACATTTATTGTTGCATTTGGTCTTTTCATGTGATTTATTGACTCCGACGGATTTAAAAGTTTAAATGAAAAGTAACGATACGTTCTCTCCCTCCTCGTCCCTCTGCAGTTTAACAGCAGCTTGCTGTCTCTCAGGCTGTCGGGTAATAAGATCGGGAACAGCGGAGGCGTGCGGCTGGCCAACATGCTGCAGCTGAACAACACGCTGCAGGAGCTGCAGCTGGCTGACTGCGACCTGGTAAACACAGTTATAACCATAACGAGATGGCGGGTTAGTGGCGTTTCAAACCGTCCAATCAGAAGCCCGTTTCTGTCTCCGCAGTCCATTGAGAGTGTGACCGCTCTCGGCATCATGCTGAAACACAACAAGGCTCTTCGCTCTGTGGACGTCAGCCGGCCGCTGCTCTTCAGCCAGCGGGTACGAACACACCTCACGTCCTCGTCCTCACGTCCTGGTCGTCCGGTTGTCTGAGGCGGGTTCAGCTCGGCCCGACGGATCAACCCGACTCTCTGTGCCTCAGGCGGAGTGGACCGTGCACTTCTCCGAGATGCTGGTAGCGAACAGCAGCCTGGTGGAGCTCCACCTGGGGAAGATGGGGATAACGGACAGCGCGATGGAGAGGCTGGCCGACGGCCTGAGGGTGAACCGCAGCCTGTGTTACCTGGACCTGCGCTGGTAGGAACCACGACGGGTCCGAACACCGGCGAAGAGCCACAGATCGTTTTCATCCCTCTGAACTTCTTCATGTTCATCTGGTCTGCTTTCCTTCCTCTTCATCTCTCTGTCGTCTCTGATTCCTGCAGCAACCGTGTGAGTCGTGACGGCGCGCAGTACCTGGCCGAGGTGCTGAAGGAGAACACGGCGCTGAAGGTGGTCGACCTGTCGTCCAACCGGATCCAGGACGAAGGTGCTGTGTACCTGAGTGAAGCCATCGTCTGGCCGGGCTGCGTCCTCAGAGAGTGAGTCCAACATCATTCCTGCAGCTTTAACACATTCAACGTCTCTTCAAAACCTGTCTGTTAACTTGAAAGATTTTTAGGAAAAGAACATCTGCAGTTGTTTTTTTTTACTTAGTTTAAAGGATTTAGATCCCTGAAGAACAGTTTTCCTGATTCTGAGGATGTTTTAAGTTCTGAAGGGAAAATGTCCAGTTTTTAATTTATTTGAAGTCTTTTTAAATAATTATAGAGACAGTATCCTTATTTGAGTATTTTAAAGGTTACAATACAGTTTCTACTTATTTGAAGGACGATTGAAGATCTGAGGATAAAGAATCCATTTGTTTTACTGCTTTCTGAGAGGCCTGAAAATGAAAAATTATCCAGTTTTTAGTCATTTTAAGGATTTTTAGATGTTTGCAGAGAATAAACTGTCATGTTTTCTGCATATTCAGGTTGTCCGTCCGGAGTAACAGCATCAAGACGGAGGGTCTGCTGTCGCTGGCCGAGGCGATGAGATCCAACACGACTCTGACACACTTGTACGTGTGGGGGAACCAGCTGGAGGAGTCGGTCTGCCAGGTAGACGCTGGACAGATCACATCCAACACCTGGACAACACCTACAACACCTGGACAACACATCCAACACCTGGACAACACCTCCAACACCTGGACAACACATACAACACCTGGACAACACCTCCAACACCTGGACAACACATACAACACCTGGACAACACCTACAACACCTGGACAACACCTCCAACACCTGGACAACACCTCCAACACCTACAACACCTGGACAACACATCCAACACCTGGACAACACATCCAACACCTGGACAACACCTACAACACCTGGACAACACCTCCAACACCTGGACAACACATCCAACACCTGGACAACACCTCCAACACCTGGACAACACATACAACACCTGGACAGCTCACCTCCAACACCTGGACAACACATACAACACCTGGACAGCTCACATCCAACACCTGGACAACACCTCCAACACCTGGACAACACATACAACACCTGTAAACACCTCCAACACCTGTAAACACCTCCAACACCTGTAAACACCTCCAACACCTGTAAACACCTCCAACATCCTGCCGCCTCCTCAGGCCTTCAGCGATCTGACGTCGAGCGGCCGCCTGCCGATGGATCAGACGGACGTCAGCTCGTACCAGGTGGACGGCCACGTGTTCCTCGCCGAGGTCTTCCACGATTTGAGGAAACGGTTTTACGGTACAAAGATCTGCTTCGACACCGACCTCAACGTCACCACGGAAACGTCCTCACACGCTGCCACGAGCGCCGACGCCACCTTTCAGCTGCACACCGAGGAGCCGCTGCCGTGAACACGGCGCCGCTCAGCCGACAACAACAACCGACACGGTTAAATAGAATAGTAGAATCAAATAAAACGATGCAAACGTGCCAAAGAAACTAGAAATAAACCTTCTGGACTATAAACTGTTGTGAGTTTTATTAGAAATGAAATGTGCTCTGATTATAATAAGTGATTTAGAAGTAACATGTTCTGTTTAAATCTCATAGATCCACTGAATGATTTTAGTTTTTTTCTCATGATGACATCACGTTTGGTCCTTACTCCTCAGGCTGACCCTCCTCCGGACCCTCGGTGCTCCCCGCCGCCTCCTTCTCATCTGTATCCCACTCCAGCAGGACGCTCCTCTTCCTCAACTTGGAGCTCAGCTGCCGTCTCTCCTGAGAGCCGGCGGTCCACCGCTGCAGCGCCAGCCGGGCCAGCGCCGACATCCCGGGCAGAGCCCGGAGCAGCGCCGGCAGCCAGGCCGAGCAGGGGGCGGAGGTCGAAGGTCGTAGGCTCAGGTCCAGGTCCTCCAGCGAGCCCAGACCTCCCGCTGCGAACAGGGCGGACCGGCCGACGTCCCCCGTCGACCCGTTGTAGGACAGATCCAGAACTCGGAGGGAGGACAGACGGCCGCGGCCGCTCGCCGCAGCTGCGACAGAGAACCGATCGGTAATATTGATCCGTTTAATCCGACCAATCAGAGAGGAGGGTTTCCTCCATGATGTCTCTGTTTGAAATCGTTATCTTTATCTCAATGACGTCTGGTTTCCCTCCAATCAAAAACACATTCGCTCTTTACTTCCTTCTTTATTCATTTTTCTCTTTAGTTTATTTTCATCTTTTCCTTTTGAAGAAATCTGAGAAACCACAGATTCTGAATTTAACCACAAAAAGCTCAACTTATACTTCACATAAAAAGTTTATTTTGTTATTGATTCACATCAAGATTATTGGAAGTCTTAAAACATCTCAGCCTTCATTTTTAAAGAACTTCTTTTCTTAACTAATATTTTTGCATCTCATTTTGTTTTAGTTTGATTTTTATGTTCTATGACAAGTTTTTTTAACATTTACTTTGATTTCTAAATAAATCTTTACTTACTTCACTATAACTTAGACCCTTAAATATTGAAGTTTTAGCTTGAAAAGTGACTTAAACGATTAATTATCAAGAGATGCAGTTTAATTAATAATTAATAATTGTTGCAGAAGAATGAACATTATTCCTCAAAAATCAAGTTTAAAACTTCCACTTAGCTGTTCTTTATAACCACAATTAAACAAAAATGAGTGTAATATGTCTTTGCCATGTGTTGAAGTTTGTGTTGTGGCGTTACCTAGGTGACGCAAGTCGTCGGTGGTGAGCTCGCAGCTGCTGAGGCGGAGCTCCAGGATGATTGACGGCTGCAGGGCGTCCAGCAGCAGAGACAAGCGACCGCCGACCACTTTACACCAGGACACGTCCACGGCACGTAGGAACGGCACGGCCAGAGCTGACACACACACACACACACACACACACACACACCATTGTCCTCAGGAATACATGGTTTCAAATGGATAAATAATCGCAGCCATAGCAGAACTTTGTGATTCAGCTACTTCACATTCACGCAAACCAACCACAAGGAGACACAAAATAAACTCAAAAGGCATAAATTTGTTTAAAAAAGAGTAAAATTCAAAGCAAAATGACTGCAGAGATCCAAAACTACTGCTAAAAGGCACAAAATGACCGCAGAAAAGCAAAACAACCACAAAGAAACACAAAAACTACCATGATTCAAAACTAATGGGCTGGAAATAGACTTAAAATGACTGAAAAATGTGTGTGTGTGTGTGTGTGTGTGTGTGTGTGTGTGTGTGTGTGTGTGTGTGTGTGTGTGTGTGTGTGTGTGCGTGCGTGTGTGTGTGTGTGTGTGGTGTGCGTGCGTGTGTGTGTGTGTGTGTGTGTGTGTGTGTGTGTGTGTGTGTGTGTGTGTGTGTGTGTGTGTGTGTGTGTGTGTGTGTGTGTGTGTGTGTGTGTGTGTGTGTGTGTGTGTGTGTGTGTGTGTGTGTGTGTGTGTGTGTGTGTGTGTGTGTGTGTGTGTGTGTGTGTGTGTGTTTACCCAGCGCGCTGAAGGACGCGTCGTTCAGGCTGCAGCCGTTGAGTGGCAGCCGCCTCATCTGCGTCAGAGGGAGGGCGGAGACCAGCGGCGGGACCACGTCTCCCGCCTCCTTATTGGACGAGACGTCGAGCTCCGTCAGCGCCGTCAGAGAGGGCAGCACCTGGACTGGAGACGGCGAGTCACGTGACCCTCGCAGGTATACGAGCTGCCTTTCGGGTCGGACCGAGGTTCTGAGAGGTTCACGGAGACTCACCGAGAGCCCGCAGGTCGCCCGGCGTCAGGCAGCACAGGTGGAGGTCCAGGATCTCCAGGTGGGACACGTGAGCCAGGTGGAAGGTGAGACGGCTCAGTCCACCTGACAGGTGTTTGTTACAGGACAGGTCCAACTCTCGCAGCGAGGGGAGGTAGCGGAACGAACCACCTGCAGCATGACGGGGGGGGGGGACAGACAGCACATCTAGTATGTGAAAAGTACCAGGATGTTCTGCTACATCCGGTTCTGACCCACAGTCCTCTGTTGGTGGTGCTGATGCTCCGCCCACAAAAGGAAGAAGAAGAAGAAGAAGAAGAAGAAGAAGAAGAAGAAGAAGAAGAAGAAGAAGAAGAAGAAGAAGAAGAGGCACTAAAACGAAGCACAAAACAAAAACAGTGAGTCTGATCCTACCGAGCGCGTCGAGGTCGTCGGCCGTCAGACCGCAGGCCTGCAGGCGCAGCGCCGTGAGGGAGGCGGCGTGGGACAGGGAGGCGGCCAGCGCTCTGAAGCCGTCGCCGTCCACTTCCTGTGCGAGCTGAGGGTTACAGGAGACGTCCAGCACGCAGAGTCGGGGGAGGACGGCCACCGATCCTCCTGAGAGGTTCACAGGACACGTCAGATACATACGAGCTGTCGTACGGGCAGAAATCAGCGTCAGAGTCGAGAGTCGGTACCCAACGCCGCCGCATCCGCTGCAGTCAGCTGACAGGCCACCAGGTGGAGCTCCTTCAACGGGGGCTGGAGTTTACCCAGCAGGCTTTGCAGGGCGACGCCCCCGACGCCGCCGTTCCAGGACAAATCGAGGACCTCCAGAAGAGGGACGCAGCCGAGAGCTTCGCCTGCACAAACACACAAGAGAAGTTCAGATGAGGAGCAGTGCATCATGGGAGATGTAGTCACTGAGAGACGAGCGGCCCCACCCAGAGCGGCGACGTCCTCGGCGTTCAGCCGACAGCTGCAGAGCCTCAGCGTCCTGACTCCGCCCACCTGCTGGAGGTGAGAGGTCAGCGCCGTCAGACAGCCGCCAATCAACTCGTTCCAGGAGACGTCCACCTCCTCCAGCTGAGGGAGGAACTGGAGCAGGGACGCTGAGGAGGACGAGAGGGATGCTGTCGACATGCGCTCGTCAAGTGGACCCGCACGCGCACGTGTGTGTGTGTGTGTGTGTGTGTGTGTGTGTGTGTGTGTGTGTGTGTGTGTCAGTGTGTCAGTGTGTGTGTGTGTGTGTGTGTGTGTGTGTGTGTGTGTGTGTGTGTGTGTGTGTGTGTGTGTGTGTGTGTGTGTGTGTGTGTGTGTGTGTGTCTGCACCGAGCTCCAGCAGGTCCGTGGCCGTCAGGTCACAGTGAGTCAGACTGAGACTCCTGCTGTCGCCTTTCTTCCCCAACTGCTGCAGGAAAACACACACTCGCCCCCAGCCGATGTGGCGTTCACTGTCCACCGACGCTACACACACACACACACACACACACACACACACACACACACACACACACACACACACACACGATGATATAGAGCTTGTGTTTAACTCCTCCCTTTAAAGAAGACTTTCACCTGAAAATCATCACTCGCAAAGAAAAAAAACAAACTCTGTTTTGTAAAAGAAAATAAAAAAATAAAGTGATATTAAAAATTAAAGCCAGACGTTGGGCGTCACCTGATCTCGGCCCTCGGTCCTCTTCGTCCTCGGGGATCCCCGGCCGGTCAGAGGTATAGGACAGGAAGCGTCCCAGCGGCTTCCTGTTGGAGGCGGCGCGCTTCCTGTCGGAGGCGGCGCGCTTCCTGCGGATCTGACTCATGATGACATCGAGAGGGGAACGCCTCTGGCTGCCGCCGTCCCGCCCCCGCTGACCATCTGACCAATCAGAGGCAGAGAAGAGAAAATGGAGAATAAGCCGACAACAAACAGGTCACAATCACAAAATGGACAATTACAGGATTAAATCAATACAAATTATATTAGTTTATATTCAGACACAAAACAGAATTATTTTTTTTCCTACTCATTCATAATTTTAAAGTATTCTCTCAAAAAACAAGCAAACTTTAGTCATTGTCCTTAAATGTGACTATAAATACATTTGATGGTTGAATTTGAGCTCAAATAAAGATGAAAAATCAACCTGTTTGGCATTAATTGAGATTAATTAAATAACTTGTAAAATGTGGTCCTATTTAAATATTTAAAAGTGGCATTTTAATAACTTGCAGTAAGATTAAAGACATTTCATGGATCAAATCTCTTTTCTAATTTAAAGCCTTCAGGGAGCGTGTGGATCTAAAATGGAGATATTTCTTCCACAGAGAAGAAACAGCCTGTTTGGTTTCAGTAAATCTCGGCGTCAGTTTCATTTTGATTCTCCTGAAGAGAAGTTCTTCTTACCTGCAGACTCCATGTGAGTTTTAAAGATGAAACACGAAGAAAAATCAGAAAATCTAAAAACTCGACTGTTTTTATGAGTCAGTCGTGAAGTGGAATAATTGACGGTTTGTTTTGAGCTCAGACGTGAATAATTCAAATGAAACAAGTCAGATCGGATCAGAAGTCTCCCTGAAGGCTGCGCTGATTAAAGATCACCTGCAGGCTCCATTAACTCCGATAAATCCGCTCTTTCCGAGTCTCTTCTTCACTTCTGCGGTCCTGCTCCCGGACACCTGCGTGACGTCATGTCCCGTGCTCGTCAGGTGGCACATCCCGGAAGTGCAACACCACCTTCAGTAAATGTTAACGTCGCTCTGCTCTGGCATCAGTTTGCACTGAAAGCTATTAAAACAGCTAAAATTGATTTAATAGACCGGTTTGGAAATAATTTCAAAATAAAAGTAGGCTAGATGAAAATTTGAATTAAGCATCCAATTTCATTTTTTGTGTGAAATTGTCTGCTATTAAATGATCCACCAGTTCTTGACTACACATTTACTTTGAAAATACATTAATATTCAGTGATATAGTTTGTAAGTTAAGAGAAATATTTTTATTTTGTTAGAACTTTCCTGCAACTCATCAGATTTTTAAAGTTTTTTTTCCAGTATTGAAATAATTCAGTGACAGTTTAAGCGTTTACAAATCAAAGTGGCTTTTAAACAGCAGGAAGTCAAACAGCCTTTCAAAACAAAAGTGGCCACAATTCAGTAGCAGTCTTAATTTATTTTTCGGTCCGTTCAAAATCCCTCCAGGATGACATGAGTTTTGTGTTTTAAAAGAAATTTCTCTCATTTAATCATCATTAAAGACAAAAAGCAGCAGATCCTCATATTTAAGGAGCTGAAAACAAATTAATTTTGTCTAAATTACCATTTTAGTACTTCAAACAAAACAAAAAAGATACGAGTTTGTCTGTTTGTTTTTTTACGATTATTTCTTTGAAATAATTTCAGTATTTTGTGTAATAATCCAGAAAAAGATAAAACTTCTAAACATTTTAGACCTTTTTTCCCTGTTTGGAGCTTCTTCTTCAGACACAAATAAAACCTCTCAGACGAGGACGTTTCCTTCCAACTTGATTTTATTAGATGTGAACTCTGCGCTGAAAGGATCGTGACCACAGTCTAAAGCGCCTCCTCCTCCTCCTCCCTCTGCCCTCCTTCGCCTCCAACGGGAGCCGAGCTCCTCCTTCGCTGGCAGAGGAAGACGAGCAGAGCGGAGCGAGGAGGCGTCTTTAAACACCGACATGTCCGTGTTCTGTTCCCGTCGTCCCTCCACGTAGGAAACAGAAAAGTTAAAATAAAGACAAAAAAAAAAAACAGCCGAGAAGGTTGTGATGGTGGAAGCCGTCCGAGCTTCCCTCTCAGTCGTCGTCCACGGTGGGCGTGATGGTGACGCCCCTTCTGATCTGCCCCCAACCAATCAGACTGGGAGGAGCAAACAGGAAGCAGCGGTTAACATGAGGAACAGACTGAAAACAGGCAACCAACAAACAAGAGGTTCATTCTGCAGCTGTTGAAGCTTCGAGGTGGAACATATTTGTTTGACCCGTTTCTCTTCTACGTACAAACGCTCTCCATGTTTGTTTGTCGTATTTTTTTAAGAGGCTCCGCCCTCTTTCTTACCGCCAATGTTTCTCCACACGCCGACTCAGCGCGATCTTCTCTCCGACCTCCGTGCACACGGGGTTGGTGAGGACGATCTTGGCCAGATCGGCCTTGACGGCGCTGACGCGGCCGCCCGTCGACAGCGAGCCGATGTTGACCATCAGCACCTCGTTCTTCGAGAGCTTCTGGACCTGCAGACGGACACAAAGGGGCGCTTGTTCATCCCATCGAGACCCCCCCCGGTCTCTGCAGCCTCACTCTGGACAGTTGGAACTACATTTCCCATGATGCCCAGCTCACCTTGGCAGCCTTCTTGTCGCCCTCTGTGCGGACTCCCAGCAGCCTCCTGAGCAGGAAGTAGGAGATCTCCAGCTCGGTGAAGATCTCGGGCAGCGCTCCGACGGCGCCGAGCACCTGGCCGACCATACGGTCCGCTCGGCACAGCGTCGGGTCGATCTTAGTGCCCACACCTGCGCACGCACACATTTTACTGGTGTTATTATGTCCTACTCTGTTCCAGTGATGGACAGAAGACAAACATCTCGCTCAGTTATCTCCACATTAAATCGATTTCAATCTAAATTTGAATCCCGTTCAGACGCAGCGTGAATCGTCTCCTACCGATGAGGCCGCCGGGCGCCGCGTACTGCAGGTCGTTGTGCTCGGCGAACAGAGACACGATCTTGGAGAAGATGGGTTTGCACATCAGTTTTCCTTCGTGGTCTTTGGACACGATACCGGGCCGCACCTCGATCTCCTGGCCCACCTGGAGAAGGAAGAGGACGGTTCAGACAAGAAGTTCACACCGAATCCGAATCAAAAACCTTCGAGAGCCGATCATGTTCCCGTGAGGTGACGCTCGCGGGTTCAGAGTTCGTCTCGTCACCTTGAGGACGCCCTTCAGGATACTTCCTCCGGCCACGCCCCCTTTCAGGTCGTCGACCTCGCAGCCGGGCTTGTTCACGTCAAAGGATCTGATGACTGAAACACACAAGATACACAAACAAGTTGCAACTCTGTTTCCAATCATAATAATAATAATAACAATAATGATAATAATAATAATAATAAAACAACAATAATTTGATGGCGGCAACACGTCTCAAAAAAGTTTGGACAGGTGCGACAAAAGACTGGAAAAGTTGTGTCAAGCTAAAAAAAAACAACAACATGGTGGATCATCTGACAACTAATCAGGTTACCATGGCAACAGATCAGTAACATGATTGGATATAAAAAGATGATTTCAGAGAGGCAGAGTCTCTCAGCAGTGAAGATGGGGAGAGGAAATAGTTCAACAATCTCAGAATAATGTTCCTCAACGTAAAACTACAAAGAATTAGTGGATTTCATCGTCTACGGTTCATAATATCATGAAAAGATTCAGAGGAATAACTAATTCTGTTGTGGAAATCACTGCATGGGCTCAGGAACACGTAGAAAAGATAGAAAGAGTGAAAAGAGAAGCGGCGTGTTTTGCGTCTCACCGATGAGTCTGGGCTCGGAGATGAAGTCTCTGACGGGCACGGGGATCATTTTAACGATGTACTCGCAAACCACCTCGATGTTGTACTTCAGCTGGGCCGAGATGGGAATGATGGGAGCGCCCTCGGCCACCGTGCCTGCAGCAAGGACGGCAAAACAACTCGTATGGGTTTAAGCGCCTCGAGGACGGAACGAGACTCGTCGCTTCGATGACGTCTCCGGAGCGGTCGGGCCGACTCACCCTGCACGAAGGCCAAGATCTGCTCGTACTGCTCTTTAGCCTGACTCTCCTTCACCAGGTCGATCTTGTTCTGCAGGATCAGGATGTGCTTCAGCTTCATGATCTCAATGGCCGCCAGATGCTCTGATGTCTGGGGCTGAGGACACGACTCGTTGCCCGCTGGCAAGACGGAGACAACGACAGCATGAATGAATGAATATATATATCGATATATATATATATCAGGATAAAATAGACACAGTCTGCACTTAATCAGTCAGAAACCTACCGATGAGCAGGAGAGCTGCGTCCATGACGGCGGCTCCGTTCAACATGGTCGCCATCAAAATGTCGTGACCGGGACAGTCCACGAAGGACACGTGTCTGCGAGACAGAGAGGGAACGGTTACGACTGGAATTGGATTTATTTTTTTACTTCATTAAATCATTTAATTTCTTTGTTTCCGAGACCCAAAGATATTTTGTTTACGACCACAAGACGCTGGTAGAATTTGGACTCAAACCATGATTTGTTTTTTTTTTTTCTTTTTTTTAACCATTTCCCAGAAAGCCGTCGTCACTTCCTCCCGTCTCACCTGACCAGTTTGAAGTTTCCTTTGGTGCCGGAGATGTCTGTGGGGAACTCGTCCGGAGTGCTGCTGCCACAGGAGCGGTAGCACTCGGGCCGGGGGCAGCTGGGGTCGTCCAGCTTGTAGACCTACAACACCATATTTTATTTATTTATTTTTTAAACAGAACTAGGTCAACGGTTTTTTGTTTTGTTTTAAAGCTCAGATTCAGAGAACAATCCATCCTCTCACCTTGGCGTTGGCATATCCCAGCTTGATGGTGATGTTCCTCTCCAGCTCGTTCTTGAACCTGACGGTGTGGACGCCGGAAATGGCCTTCACGACTGTGGACTTTCCGTGGGCCACATGACCGATGGTGCCTGACGGGGAGAAGAAGAAGAGGTCAGAACAGGAAGTGTCAATCAAAATAAATAAAAAGTGATCAGCTGCTATGTGGATGTCATACCGATGTTGATGGTGGCCTGTCTGCTGATGATCTCCTGAGAGAGAGGCGTCAAGGTTGATACATCCTGCCAAGAGAACAACTGGTGTTAGGCAAAAAACAACAGGGGGGGGGGGGCAGTGCTGCCTCCCTCTTTTTAATCCTGGAGCTGAATGTGAACAAAGGGGGAGGCAGCACATGCAAACACTAACACATCATCAGGACAACAATATAGCAGGGATTTTGTCATCTTTTATTGTAGCTGTGTGTGTGTGTGTGTGTGTGTGTGTGTGTGTGTGTGTGTGTGTGTGTGTGTGTGTGTGTGTGTGTGTGTGTGTGAATATATGAGCAGGCATTTTTTTTTTCTGGCCAAAATTGAGATGATCAGAGTTTACTCATCAAATGACTCAGTTTTAATGGAGTCTGTCAAAAATACTCTAAATCAACACAAGTATTGTTGTTTGTGTTTTTATTGTCTAATTAATCTCTCAATCTAAAAGCTACAACACTAATGTAAAGTTTATCAAAGCCATTTTGCTTTCTTCCTGATATTAAACTTCACTTTACCATCAATAAAAACACAATTCTTCAAATGTGCTGGTGGTGAACTGCTGAAGATGAATTTATCTGTTACCATGTCAATCTAACTCCCTGTGAGTGACAGGTTTCATATGAAGGCTGTATGGTCGGATGTCAGTCTTTAAACGTGGTGTAATCTTCCATTGCGAACTCCATCCACTTTTTGGACGATTGTCCAACATAGCAGATGATGCTAATATTCGGCTCAGACGGCGAACCAAAGACCCATTACTGACATTAATAACAGCCACGGCGCCAAAAAACACGTCAGACATTCAGACGTTTGTTTCCTTGAGAAACGTTGATCAAATCAGAGTTTAATCCCCGCTGGAGGTGAGGCGGGTTTCGGTGCTCGCCGCCCCGCCGGGCCTGCAGTCATGTGCCGGGTGGAGGCGGCGCAGCACCGGACACCGTTCACCGGAACGACTTCACACCTTTTCTGGCGCCGTTTGAAGCAACACGACGGACCAACAGACACCGACGCGAAATGACGGATGTGTAAGCGCCCTCGGACGGACTCTTACCAGAGAACTCAGGTCTTGCTTGGCCAGGTGAGGCTGCCCGAGCGTCGTACCGCACTCGTCCCCCGCCATCTTGAATGGAAAAGGATGAGAGAAGGTGGCTGCGGCGAACGCCTGATCAGCCGGCGAAACCGTCGTTTGTGTTCGCCGACAATCACTTATTCAACCAAATACGCGTTACTTCTTGGACTATAAGTAGGAGCTCTTGCCGATTTAAAGCAAGCTGTGAGTACTATTAATTTATTTTCAGTGACAAATGACAGATATAGTTGGCAGCTCGCGTTGTTCAG
>NW_027210664.1:1785000-1835000 GCF_029030835.1 Brachyistius frenatus | reverse complement strand
GTACTGATACTCCCAGAAAATAAATACTTTAATGGAGTATTCTTACTTTATGACATCACACTGCTGATCAAATGAATAATGATCAATTCGCAGATGCATTTATTTGAGTAATCAATCAATCAATCAATCAATCAATCAATCAGGAAGAACAGGAAGTTCATTCTTTAAGTCATTTATGAACAAATGGAGCCAAATATTTATCTCCTTTCTGCTTTTTGTCGTACATGAAAATAAGTTGAATATTTTTTTGTGGCATTTTTGGAAACAAACAATTGATGAATTAAGAAAAAAATAAATAAGATGGCGGGTTAATTAAATAAATAAAACAACAAGTAGAGGAAAAGTTTAACTGGATTATTTGGAGCGCAATCAAAACTAAAATAGATGAAATGTCCAGTTGTGTTGTTGTTTTTTTTCCGGCTGCTTCATGGCGCCCCTGAACGCTTCACGGCGCCCCTGAACGCTTCACGGCGCCCCTGAACGCATCGCCGCCCGTTTCTTGTGTTCTTCCTCGTCTGAAGCGTCTTCCTCTTGTCTCCTCTTGTCAGAACCAGGGAAACACAAACACAGGAAATGCGAGCGGCCCCTTAACGCTCAGCCGTCCAAGCCTGTGATTGTTCGCCTGGGCTCCAAAAGGTATGACTCCTCCTCCTCCTCCTCCTCCTCACCATCACCATGACCATCCTCTTCATCTCAGTCTGAATCTGGATTGAGTTTGAGTTCAGTGTTGTAAAGAATCACTGCAGTCAGCTAGAAAAACAAAAAAGGAATGAAAAGTATTTTTCTATCAAATAAAAAGTAAAACGAAATCATTTATTTTGTTGCTGCAGCTTCGGATCGAAGCTCAAACATTTCCTGATGTTAATTAAAGCATTAGATATCTGAAAATAGTAATTAACTGTTAGAAAAAGCATAATTGGTGATTGTTTAATTGCAGTATATTGCCTTTATTTCCAGTTAATCTCATTAAATTTGACCCACTTTTCACGTCCCACTCCGAGACTAACCGAGACATTTATTTTGTTGTGTGTTTCTAAGCCCTTCTTATGTTTAATGTCCTCACATCCCTTCTGAATTATCGGTTTTTTCTTTTTTTCTATGTGTGTATTTACTTTGTTGTTGAATTAACTTACAGTTTATTAGTGTGTGTGTGTGTGTGTGTGTGTGTGTGTGTGTGTGTGTGTGTGTGTGTGTGTGTGTGTGTGTGTGTGTGTGTGTGTGTGTGTGTGTGTGTGTGTTTGATTCTGGAGTTAATCTTAGTGACAAGTTACAGCCGAGTCTTTTAAAAATATAACCCGAGGTTGTGATAAACTGGAATTATCTTTTAACCACCCCGTCGTCGTCGTCATGGCTACCACTAACATTCATTTCATAATCTGCATGATGACATCAGGCAACTAACCACACTGAATATTTTAACCCCACTTTTTATTTTTTAATTTTAAAAAGTATATGTCAACTGTGCACATAAAACAACACGGCCAAAAGTAAGCGGACACGAGATGACAGGATGCTGTAGTCTGAGCGTCCGCATACTTCTGGTCACGTGATTGAGGATGATTTAAAGTTGCAGTTCGTGCTTTAATGTTGGCGGTTGTGTTGACTTTGTCGTCCAGGTGATTGACGCTCAGAAAAAGGGGGACTTTGTTAGCATCTACTGGACACAAGGGGGGCACTGTCCTCTGATTGGCTCGGACAACCCCCTCTGACATGCCCGTGGCCAATCAGAGGTGAGTGTGTGTGTGTGTGTGTGTGTGTGTGTGTGTGTGTGTGTGTGTGTGTGTGTGTGTGTGTGTGTGTGTGTGTGTGTGTGTGTGTGTGTGTGTGTGTTCCTCTACGAGCCCCTGTGAGTGTGTGTGTTTCTGTTGTGTGGTTTCTTTTCGAGCTGACTGCGTTCCGGTGCACCGGGGTTTTTCCCCGGTGTGTCAGCGTGCCGTACGTTGTGAAGAGTAACGGCTGGTCGGGACGCTGAAGTGCTGAGCTTCTTTTTTTTTTTTTTTAAGCCCCGAGCAGCGCTCACACAAACACTAAACATCTGAGTGTTTGTTAGTTCATCACTTTCTTTATGTTTGTGCAGCGCCCCCTCCCTCCCCCCGCACCCCCTCCCTCTCACCTCCGCCCCCCCCAGTTTATCCAACTCTCCTCTGCCCTCACGCCTCCAGGTGTGTTATGTCGGGGGCGGATGTGGAGGTGTACCTGTCCCAGGTGCATGATGGGAGCGTGTCGTCGGGCTTCCGGGCGCTTTATGAGGAGCGTCTGCTGCTGGACGTCACGCTGTTGATCGAGGAGCACCACTTCCAGGTACACACACACACACACACACACACACACACACACACACACACACACACACACACACACACACACACACACACACACGAATTTAGAGGAGGTATAATTCTCCAAATTCTTCTCAGCATCTTTACAGCATCAGCCAATTGTTATTTCCCCCTCCTCCTCCCCCTCCCCCTCTCCTCCTCCTCCTCCTCCTCCTCCCCCCCCGCAGGCCCACAAGGCGCTGCTGGCCACGCAGAGCGACTACTTCCGGGTCATGTTCACCGCAGACATGAGGGAGCGGGACCAGGACAAGATCCACATGAAGGGGCTGACGGCCGCCGGCTTCGGCCACATCCTCCGCTTCATGTACTACGGCTCGCTGGAGCTCAGCATGCCGACGGTGCAGGAGATCCTGCAGGTAACACACGCTACGCACACACTACACACACGCTACACGCTACGCACATCTGACCCATAGCAGTTGTTTTGAGTCTTCTTGCGGTTGTTTTAGAGCTTCACGTTATCTTCTGTATGTAACGGATGAACCGTCCGTGTCCCGGCAGGCGGCCATGTACGTCCAGCTGACGGAGGCGGTGGAGTTCTGCTGCTCCTTCCTGCTGGCCAAGATCTGCCTGGAGAACTGCGCCGAGGTCATGCGCCTCCTGGAGGACTTCAGCGTGGGGGTGGAGGGCGTCCAGGAGCAGCTCGACAACTTCTTGCTCGACAACTTCGTCCCCCTCATGAGCCGAGCCGACTTCCTGTCCTACCTCAGCCTCGAGAGACTGCAGGTCTGTTTCCGACTACAAATACCAACACTGGCGTTGTTTCAGCATCAAGGCTGCAGAATACTTGAGAATACGTGTAAAACAATTATGACAGTATATTGACCCTTGACCTCTGATCCAGGCGTACCTGAACAGCGACGCTCTGAGCCGCTTCCCTGAGATCGAGCTGTACGAGGCGGTGCAGGCGTGGCTGCGACACGACCGGCGGCGCTGGAGGCACACGGACACCATCGTGCAGTCCATCCGCTTCTGTCTCATGACGCCCGCCAACATCTTCGAGAAGGTCAGCGCTGAAGGAAAAGAAACACAAAAAAACCAACAATGCAACGCGGTCTGCAGGTGTTCTCTCGTCTTCTGTCCTCCTCTCAGGTGAAGACGTCTGAGTTCTACCGGTACTCCCGGCAGCTGAGGCAGGAGGTGGATCAGGCGCTCAGCTACTTCCACGACGTCAACCAGCAGCCTCTGGTGGAGACGCGCTCCAACCGCATCCGCTCCGTCCGCCCGCAGACCGCCGTCTTCAGGGGGATGATCGGCCACAGCATGGTCAACAGCAAGATCCTGCTGCTGCAGCGTCCCAAGGTGGAAACACGCCCGACTTACAGATTTACAAAAGTGATACGTGATTTACAAAAGTGATACGTGATAAGTGATACGTTCTGATTGGTTGATTACCTCTCAGGTGTGGTGGGAGCTGGAGGGCCCTCAGGTGCCGCTGCGACCCGACTGCCTTGCCATCGTCAACAACTTCGCCTTCCTGCTGGGCGGAGAGGAGCTCGGGCCCGACGGGGAGTTCCACGCCTCCTCTAAAGTCTACCGCTACGACCCGCGGCAGAACTCCTGGCTGCGCATGGCGGACATGTCCGTGCCCAGGTGAGAGGTCCCGACGTCACACGCTGGTCTGACCCGGTTCACAGAACACAGATTTCTTCTTTTTCTGATTCGTTGTCATCGTCACGTTAAGTTGTTCATCCCTCGACACGTATTCGCGCCGCTTGTCGTCTTGCAGGTCGGAGTTCGCCGTCGGCGTCATCGGGAAGTTCATTTACGCTGTGGCGGGCCGCACGCGAGACGAGACCTTCTACTCCACGGAGCGCTACGACATCACGGAGGACCGCTGGGAGTTCGTGGACCCGTATCCCGTCAACAAGTACGGCCACGAGGGCACGGTGCTGAACGGGAAGCTGTACATCACGGGCGGCATCACCTCCTCCTCCACCTCCAAGCAGGTGTGCGTGTTCGACCCGGGGCGGGAGGCGGGGGGCGGGGGAGGGGGCGGAGGTGGAGGTGGAGGAGGAGGAGGAGGAGGTAGCGGAGGAGGAGGAGGTGGAGGCGGAGGTGGAGGGGGGAGCTCGGGCGGGTCGGACTCACACAGGACACGCGCCGGCCGCGGCCCGCTGCTGTCCGGCACTCACGCCAGCTGCTGGGAGAACAAATCCAAAATGAACTACGCACGCTGCTTCCACAAGATGATCTCCCACAACGGGAAGCTGTACGTGTTCGGAGGCGTGTGCGTGATCCTGCGCGCCTCCTTCGAGTCGCAGGGCTGCCCGTCCACCGAGGTGTACGACCCGGACACGGACGAGTGGACCATCCTCGCCTCCATGCCCATCGGGCGCAGCGGCCACGGGGTGGCGGTGCTGGACCGGCAGATCATGGTGCTGGGCGGCCTGTGTTACAACGGCCACTACAGTGACTCCATCCTCACCTTCGACCCCGACGACAACAAGTGGAAGGAGGACGAGTATCCCAGGATGCCTTGCAAACTGGACGGTCTGCAGGTGTGCAGCCTGCACTTCCCAGAGTATGTGCTCGAGCACGTGAGACGCTGCAGCTGAGGTCGGCTCCACGACGCGCCTCCTTTTCTAGAAAATTGGGAAAACGCACCGTTCGAGGGCCGAAGCGTCCCGCTGGGGGGAGGGAGGGGGGTCGGGTGTTTTACGGGCGGGAGACTCGGCCGAAGCGCCGGCTTTTAAAACCAGAGACCAGCACTTACCTTGAGGTGAGGAAAAAGAGACGGCCGGGGGGCGGGGCCGTAGAGCTGCTGCTCTTCTCAACGAAGGCAGCGTTGCCGTGGCGATGGCGTCACGCCGGTTACAGTCAGCTGGAAAACATTTTCAGAAAATTAGCTTTCTCAGAAAATTAAGAAAAGAAAAAAATAATCGCTGGGAGAAAAAAAAAAAAGGTTTCATTTTGCCAGTTTCTGTTCGGACTGTCGGTTTCCTGTTCTACTGCTCACCTCCTGTATTTATGGCTGTCAGTCAGTCAGTCAGTCAGTCAGTCAGTCTGCAGTCGGTCTGCAGAAACGCACTGGAAGCGTCACATTCACGACAACAAACCTGCCGAACCGAGTCGAGTTAAGTCTCCTTTTACCTGCAGATCCAAACACTCAGAAACGCCTGATAAGTTTAATATATAACAGCAAGATATAAGGCTTCCAATCAGGTATATAGATGTAGTGTAGTTCATGTTAGACATGCTGCCTGACCTTTGACCCAGATAGTCTGACGACGTCGTTACAGATGCTTCGATCTGCTTCCAGCTGTGAACCGTTAGAAAAAAATCCCGTTGTCGCTTCCAGTGCGTTCCAGCTTTTCAGATATCCAGCAGATATCCAGCAGATATCCAGCAGATATCCACCAGATATCCAGCAGATATCCACCATACTGTGCTCATGTTCATATACCATCACCCCCCCCCCTCCCTCCCACCGTCCTTCCTCTGCCTCACAAAATCTGAGAGTAAATGTGTGTTTGTTTACGAGTGAACACGCAGGCTCCTTCTTCATCCACTGATGCTGACGACGGTGAAGCTGGTGGAGAAACTTGGTATTTATTTTTTATTTGTTTAACTTCCTGTCGTCTACATTCCCTGCACTTTATCGGTTCTTGTTCGTGCACAAGTTTGACCAGCAGCTGAAGTGTTACAACGTGCTGTCACGTTTGCAGAAATGAACTTTTCACGGCCGACGCGTCGAGGTGAACTTCAAATGTTACGCAGCGAGTTTTAAACCGTTAAACACTGGACCTCATGCAAGAACAGCAGGATGATGTTAACCAGCTTTAAAGCAACTCCACAAAAAAACAAGTATTTTGTGACAAATCAAGAAAAAAAAAAAAAAGGGTTTTCAAGAACAACTGATTCATTTCAACACTTCAGAAAATGAACTGTCGGTTCATCAGTTTTACAGTTCATTTATAATTTGATGCATTAAAGCATTTAATTTAAAAGCAGCTTTTAGCATTAAATCCCCATAAAATTCAACAGAGTGAAAAAAAAAAGTGAGATGGCAGCTAAGCTAGCTTTGGTTAGCAGGAATTTTAGCTCCTTTTTTATTTCTTTTCCATCTTGAAGCAGATTAAATTGCTCCCGTGGTTAAATAACGTGGACTTAACAAACTGTCAGCTCATCAAAATGGATGTTTTTAATTTACAGATAAAACTAGGGATGAAATCAGACTTCATTTAGTGTTAGCTTGAAGCTAGCTGTAGCTAAATGTCCCTTTTGACGTTAGCAGTGTTGTTTAGCTTCTTTTTACAGCTGGAAGTGTCGTCATGAATCACAATGTGCTCCATGTAAGTGTCATTTTAAAGGCAGCTAAACCACCAATTTGTGTAAAATTAACTTGTGTCAAAAAAACAGCAAAGGGCAGCTAAGCTGTGCTAAGCTACCGTTAGCATGAGTTGAGCTACTGGCTAAAGCTAGCCGCGGCTATCTAATAATAATAATAATAATAATAATCAACTTTATTTGCTATAAAGTGCTTCACATAAAATAATCCATTAAAAGAAAACAAGTGAATTCTAACAAACCTTTAACGACAACATGATCGTTTAAAACTATTTAAATAAATTTAAAACAAATTATAAACTTTTAAAACTATTTAAATAAATTTAAAACAAATTATAAACTTTTAAAACTATTTAAATAAATTTAAAACAAATTATAAACTTTTAAAACTATTTAAATAAATTTAAAACAAATTATAAACTTTTAAAACTATAAAAGTTGAAGCAGCTCGCGTTCCTCTGAAACAGCTGACTTTATGAAGCAGGTGGCTAAAACCCACACGGCTTCATGTATTTATTTTGTTTACTTCTTTGTAGTTGATGTAAATAAAACAAAAAGCTGTTCTTGTGAAAAATGTCACATTTCAACGGCAAAGTTTTCTTTTCTTTTTTACATTTCAGATAAACGTTACAACTACCGTCGCTTTGATGAAATATGTCGTCACTGCGTTTCCGTGCCAACCTCGTGACACCGTTCAGTAAATTGAGCAAGATGTGACGGGCGGTGTGTTTTTAGCTTCTCAGTTCGTTGCATCATATTGAAAACACCGAACTGATTCAGATTCAGACGTCGTCATTTCAAACTTGTTTCCCAGAAAAAGCGACAAAAATCCTCCTTAACTCCGTCGTGTCGAAGTTCTTGCTTGAGGCCCGCTGTGTTTTTATTTACCTCTAAACTGGTTGACACGTTTTTTTTCCCATCTCTACATCTGTGTGTGTTTTGAATCTCAGTACAACCAAAGCTGTCAGCTGTCAATCACTCAACCGACAGCTGCCCGTCAGTGTTTTCGATGATTTGTGCCACCGGAGCTGAGCTGCACCAGCGTTCCTGTTCAGACGCTGGAAAGTCGTCTGAAGTTTATTTTAGCAGATGCAAAAAAAAAAAAAAAAAAAACCTCTTCTGTTGTCACACGTGAAGCTTTTGCACATCTCAGCAGTCCAGCGCCTTGAATCCTGCTCGTGTTTATATTCTATTTATTTTTAAGCCAACTGTGAAAAGGGCTAGAGCACATTCACTGATGCAGTTCCATCCGTTAGCTGCATTCATTTAAGTTATTTATTTTCTGAGGTGTTGCTTTCTTCTTTTTTTTTTTCACCGAGCTATGCAGTCGTAGGATTATTTATTATGACGAGAACTTCATCGTGAATCGTGTTTTTTTTTTTTTTTTTGTTAAATCCTTCCTCTCCTCCTCCTCCTCCTCCTCCTCCTCCTCCTCCTCCTCCTCAGCAGCACTGCATGTGGCTCATGAATGGATGCTTTCAGAACAAGATGAAGGAGTCGATGAAATCAGCAGACGCAGAGAGGAAATGAATAAACGTGGAGATGTTGGTTTTTACGTTCTCCTGTTAAATTGATCAGGAATCGGACTTCACGTTTCCTCCCGACATGAAAACACTGGAATCGTCTTTTAACACACACACACACACACACACACACACACACACACACACACACACACACACACACACACACACACACACACACACACACACACACACACACACACACACACACACACCTCAGCAGGGATGAGTTGTGTAGGATTCATAAATCATCTTTACTTTGAGGAGGGGGTTGGGGGGTGATTAATAATGAACAAATGTGTTATTTGGATTAATCATATGGCCAATAAAAATGTCTTTAAATAAGTCCCCAAACTATTATTTATCTTCATATAATGACACTTAAAAGCAGCAAATCCTAATATTTGAGGAGCTGAAGATTTTTTTTGGTGCTTTTTGCTTGAAATCAATGAAGGAAGAACATTTTTCTTTCTATCAGCTACTGGATCAGTTGATCGACTAAAACTTGCAGGATTTTTACCAATTTCTTTTATGTTTTTACATTTGAAGCCACTCATACTGTTAAAACAGAAGTTAAAAGACATCGAGTCGACATAAAATAAAACTTTTAAGAGGTATTTTCCCTCCAATTTGTTCAAATCTGACTATTTATTAGGTACAAAACATTTGTAAAACACCGTTTTGGTCACTTTTCTTTCCAACACAACGAACTCCTCTTTTTCCTTTACGTCTCCATGTGCCACTCTGCAGTCTGCTCGCTGCCTCCTCCTCCTCCTCGTCCTCCTCCTCGTCCTCCTCCTCCTCCTCTCATGTCGCCGTTTGAAGAAGAAACTTGTAACCGATTAAAGTACTACTGTCCCCATTTGAGGCACATTCAGTCATAGCGCTGCATCCTTTTAGTCCACCGGTCTTCAGTCTGTCAGTAGGAAAACAGAATAGAGGATTAAAAGAAAAAGAAAAAACATACCTTGCT
The DNA here is from genome assembly GCF_029030835.1 of Brachyistius frenatus. Lineage (NCBI taxonomy): Eukaryota > Metazoa > Chordata > Actinopteri > Embiotocidae > Brachyistius > Brachyistius frenatus. Next base: position 1,825,875 of record NW_027210664.1, on the reverse strand, counting down.
ACAACGACTGTATCCGAAAAAGAAAGTGAAAAATCAGATTAACATACCTTATAATCTGAGTAGAAAACTCTTTGGAAACGATTTGTAACTTCTTTCCAGAAATAAATGTTCATATTGGTCAACTTTCAGCTGCCTGCCTGAGTGCTTCTGTGTCTGCTGTCGGTCACATGACTTTAAAAAAACAATTAGATTCATCCACACGTTAATTGAAATGAGTAAAAGCAGGTACATTTTAAACTAATGAATGTAGACTGCAATTTAGGTGTGAATAGATGATGACTAGAGCTGCAGCTGAATATTAATGTCTGCTTCGATCAGTTATTAACTGCAAAGAAATTGTGAAAAATTTAAATATTCAGTCCAGTATTGCAAAACATTTAATTTATATTAATATTCAAGAGAAAAAGCTGTAAATCCTCATGTTCAACATTATTTGTGTTGTGATTAATGACACTGATTTGCAGCAATGATCATTCAAGTATATCTCAGACTAAATGTTTTATTTTTACAACATATTACACAAATATTGCTTTTTATTTACGTGGTAAAAATGTTACAACAGAAGTTGTTGAACTAAAATAAGATATATACAATCAGTGAGGGAGATTTACATTATCTTAAATCTAATCACAACATCACACTAAATATGGAGTCAGACGTTTGGGTTTTATATTTTTACATCTTTAAATCTTTAAATTCGTACTTTCTGTTTCGATTACCTGAACCGCAACGCGCATGCGCTTCTTTTTTCTTTTTTTAACTGTCCCCTCCGACTTGCCGTCGGAAAGCGAAAAGTCGTCGGAAGCGATAATGTCATACGTGAAACTGGTAACTATTCTTCACGATATTCACCTTTTGACGCCTCAAACGTTGTTACACATCTTCAGCAGTGGTTGTTATGAAGTAAAACACGAGGTTATAATGTTTAAACGATGTAAGTCAAGAACGACAAGCGAGTCAAACGTTGCTAAATCAGTCAACAGCTAATGTTAGCATGCTGCTAGCTGCCCACTTTAACAGGTCGCCATTCATGAGGAGTAATTTCCGGTAAAGGTGTTTTAATGTGCTTGTCGTGGTGAAGTGTTAAAAAGTGTGTTGGTGTTCAAATACCGTCGCAGGCACCACGGGGTGTTTTACCGCACTGAGCTGTGTCTGTGTTCCTCCGGCGGGCCGCCAGGTGGCGCTGTACGCCGCTGCTCCGGGGTTGACGGGCCTGCTGGGCGGCTCCGTGCTCGCCGCTGCCGCCGGGGAGGGGAAGAAGAAGAGCCCGCAGCCCGTCTGGAGCATCGATGAGGTGGGTTCATCGATAACCGGCACGAGGAGGACGAGATCAGGGTCACAGCGTGACGTCACCAACAACAACGGGACGTCACCGACAACAACGGGACGTCACCAACAACAACGTGACGTCACCGTGGACGTTTCATGTTGGTGATTCTGCAGGTTCTCACTCATTGCGTCACACTTATGACGTAATCAGTGGTTGCTGAACAAACGGGGGGGGGGGGGGTTATTATTATTATTATGAAAATGACACCAACTATTAACAGACATGAAATGAAAAGACACAAAACCCACTCAATTGATTTAATGAATGAAGTCCAGATATCAGATGTTAGATATTAGTTATCAGATATTAGTTATCAGATATTAGATATTAGTTATCAGATATTAGTTATCAGATATTAGTTATCAGATATTAGTTATCAGATATCAGTTATCAGATATCAGATATTAGTTATCAGATATTAGTTATCAGATATTAGATATTAGATATTGACGTCACCTCGCTGCTGTTTGTTTCAGCTGCCGTCTCTCTACTCGACTCCCGAGTCGGTGCTTCAGTACCCGGACCCGGAGCCGGAACCGGGACCTCTGGAGGAGAGCATCTCCTCGTTGAGGAAGTGGGCGGAGCCATACACCAACCGGTGTCAGGTTTGAACCATCTTCTGTATCTTCTGTTGGAAAAAATATGACGTTTAATAACTTCTTATTGAACCACATGAGACGGTGAAGTTTCTTTATTTCACACTTCGGTGTTTTAAAATATTATAAAGCTCAAATTGTAGCGTGCAGTTTGAGAAAGTCCAGATTATCTCTGCAATAACTTTCCACCCTAAAGTTTTACGTTATGAAAATGCTCCATAAATAAAATGATATTTCTGTGTTGTTGTTGTTGTTGTTGTTGTTTTGCAGCAAACTACGCAGATGGCAGCGGAGAAAGTTGAGGTGAGTTACTTTGTGAAAGCAAAAGTCAGCCAACATCAGGAACAGCAGCAAAGGGAAATAATAAAATTAATAATTACTAAAAAAAAGTGGAAAAACAAATACAACAGGAGGCAGATTTGGAAAATGCTCGTTTTAAAAGACGTCAGATCAGAGCTCATGTAGATGAGGGAAATGTGACGTGAAGAGTCAACAGTCATAAATATATGCAGATGAACAGATAACCGTGTCGTCTGTCTCTGATGATGATGTCTGGCCTGCAGCAGGTGTACCGGACCGTGGAGCCCAGCGTCAGCACGTCGGTCACCGCCGTCACCGGTGAGTTCGCTGGTCCTGAAATCTTCATCATTTCTCCCGGACGTCGTTCTTCGGCTCCGTTTCTTCACATTTCCTGTTTGTTTTACTGAACGTGTCTAAAAATGGCAAAAATGAACAATTTGAGCTTCAAACTTTCACATTTCAAGAAGCTGAAAAACCATTCAAATGTTTTTTCGTGTTTACCTGAATGATGAAACGGGATTTTGTATATTTGTAAATTTAAATCTTTACAAGTCTTTTACCTCGGGGAACTCTTCATCACGTGACGTCTCCTCCTCCTCCTCCTCCTCCAGATGTGTACAGCTTCCTCAGTGACCCTCCTCCTGACCTCTACCCCAGTGTGGCCGCTGTGGGTTTCTCCGGCTTCCTGGGACTCTACTTGGCCAAAGGTAACCAGATAACAGAAAAACAGGGGGGGGGGGTCAAAGGGAGGTCAAAGGGAGGTCAAAGGGAGGTCAAAGGGGTCGGCAGGTAACGTGAAAACAACGACGGGGTCACGTCAGTTCACTCTGATCTCTGAAACCGGTGTCTCGCTCCCTCAGGCTCCAGGGTGAAGAGGCTGCTGTTCCCCGTCGGACTCATGGCCCTCAGCGCCTCCATGTTCTACCCTCAGCAGGCCGCCGCCCTGCTCAAGGTGTGTGTGTGTGTGTGTGTGTGTGTGTGTGTGTGTGTGTGTGTGTGTGTGTGTGTGTGTGTGTGTGTGTGTGTGTGTGTGTGTGTGTGTGGTCCATATTCACGTACAGGACTCGACATGTTCTGAAAAATAAAGAGTCACGTTCAGAACAAATGACATCTACTGTAAACAGGAAGTACTTAAACAGGAAGTACTCTGCAGGCAGGTTCTCTGTTTCTGCCTCTTCGTGTGATCCAGACTGACTTCATGATGTCGAACTGGTTTCAGATGTGGTTTCTGACCCGGTTGTGAGCTTTGTTTTAGACTGGTTTTGGACCTGGTTTTGGTCTAAACTTGGTTTCATCTCACTGATGCAGATAAAAAGATGAATTTGTTGTTATTATAATGTTTCTACACTCAGGACACAGCTGACTTTAATTTTAGGCTCAGATTTCTCCTGTTTCCGGTCACAGGAAGTTGACGATAGGAAAGAGTTCCAGCTGTAAAATCACAGCCTCAGAAACCGAATCGGTCTCCGACATCGTTTGGACTAAAACTTTCCAGGCTCCGTTTGTCGGCGTGCGTTTTGATCTGCGGCTCGTTTCCTGGCAGGAAGAGGGCTTCGCGTCCGGCAGGAAGCTCCGACTGTGAAGCTCTGTGTCGTTTTATTCTGTTTCCGTCCCGCTAACGCCGACAGGGCGTCGCACGTCAGCTGGTCACACGTGTCGAGGTGAAACCAGGGCGCGCCGTCCGCGTGAAAACACGCCGCAACTTCCCGTCTGCAAGTCCAGACGTTTCTGTGAGAAAACAAAATGAACCGGGAGGTTTTGACAGAAATCCAGACGGCCTGATCAGTTTTAGTTTTAGATTCTGTTCATTTTACATTTTAGTTTCATGTTAAGGTGAAACGCAGCGGATCTATCCCAACATTACACTTCCTGTTTCCTGTTCCAGGATGTTTCGATTGACTTCCCGCATCCGTCGTCTTTTAATAAAATATAGAATTAGAGTCATAAATCTAATAAAATATTTACGGTTTTCGTGTCGTAGCCTTCTTTAATCACGTCTCGTGTTTCCTCCAGGTGAGTCGAGACTCGGCGTACACCTGGAGTCAGCAGGGCCGCGTCGCCGTGGAGACGCTGTGGAAAGACCTGCCGTTTGGCAAAAAGGTGAGTCGTTAGTGAATGCTTCTGTCAGCCCTTTACATTTATTAATGCCTTATTAATGATCTGTAAACGGCTTAATAATGGTTTATTAGTGCTTTAGAATGGTTCCTTATTGGTTTATGAATTATTCACTAACAGTTCCTTAATAGTTTGTTAATGGTTTATTAACGGTTCATTAATGGGTGAATATTGTCTTATTATTGGTTTATTAATGTTTATTATTAGTTTATTAATGGTTGTTAAAGGTTCATTAATAGTTGTTTGGCTCCTCTGACTGTTGCTTCTCTCTTTGGGAAGGCCGAGAAGAAACAGCGAGCGGAGAGCAACGACGCGAGCAGCTGAGGTTTGTCCAGTTTTCCAGATGACCCTCAATCTGCTTCTTGGGACGCTCCTCCTCCTCCTCCTCCTCATCTTCCTCATTATCCTCATCATCCTCCTCACTAAACATTCCTTCTTTCTCCTTCGGTGATTTTCCAGTTCCTGTTTTGGTCTTTGAACCAGGTCACGCTGTCAGCAGCTCCTCCTCACGCTTCAACTTCACTCACTGCCAAACAGAAACTGTTCAAACTCCAAAAAAACATCCAGATTAAATCAAGCCGGTCGTTCATTAACTAGTTCTGTTCCTTCAAAGTGATTTCCAGCTGTTTGTTAATCGGCCACATCAATACGACACCAGATGTTTGCTGCAGTCATCAGATCGTTCAGCAGGTTTCATTCATTCTGCTCGTCTGAACTGGATCATAAATCAGTCTCTGGAGGTCACCGGACACGATGACATCACAGTGACATCATTCAGAGCAGCGATGTGCTCACAGTCTGTGTTGATCTCCAGATTATTAACAAGCTGTTTAATGTCCACTAATGTGCTGTATATACACTGTAATTAAATTGGATATTTAACAATTATCATTTATTTTTGTCTTATTAGTGATTCATCAAAGTATAAAAAGGAAAACGGGAAGTTCCTTTTTAATTCATGTTATTTGTTGTTGTGCAGCTTCTTTTGATTAAAACATTTTTTTTACAAAAAGTAAATACAATTCTCTCAAAGCTGCTTTTAAAGAGAATATAATTATTTTTATTAATTCTTAATTATATTTTGAAGTTTGATTTATTTCCCAAATTATAATATGAAGAATTACATCACATAAGAGATAAACAAACACAAGCCTGGTGAAGTTCAAGATTAAAAATTCAACAAACAGTAAAAATATAATTGGATTAATATTTTTGCTTTTTTTTTTTTTTTTTTCTAAAAAAAAATGACAAAAAACCGTTTGAACTGAAAGTTGCTTCAGTTCGCACATGCTCAGTGGACACTTTCTGATGCTGCATGAGGACGTCGTGTCCTATTGTTGGAACCGTGAAAACCGCTGAAACACTTCCTCCCAGAAAGCCGAACGTGGCTGAAACCAGCCGAGCGTTCTCACTTCCTCCTTCTGCTTCTGACCTCTCTTGGTGTCGGTGAACTCTTCGTCATGAGTGAATAATTCATTTGGGAAGTTTTCTGGATGAGTTCCCATCCTGCTTCGCGCCTCAGGAGGAAGATGTATTCAAAAGGAAGGAAGTAAAACATGTTCGTTCACAGATGGAGACATCATTTATTCTCTAAAGGGTCGACTATTATTTTAAGAATGTAATACATATACATATTTAGATATGTATAAAACCTCATATGTGACTAACTTAAGCAGCACAAAAATCAAAGCAGTAAAATTCCTGCAGGAAACCTTTTGAATTAAAAACTTTAATGAGTGAAAATCCGTTAAAATGAAACCTGAGCATCACATGCTGCGATGTCAGCGCTTTTTGTTCCTCTTCAGAGGCTTTGAAGTGCCCCCACTCCTGTGTGCACCAGACATCACCACATTTCTACTTCACATGAGGAAGGAGGTGCTTCACAGATGTCGAGTGTCTTTCTGCACAGCTGGCCGGTTTCAGTTTGCTAAAAAAGCAGCACATTTTGTTATGTTAACAGAAAGCAGCTGGAGGGAGAGGCATCGCTGGAAAAACCGGGAGAATCAGGATTTTATTCCGACACGTCAGCAATGCTGCATCACAACCAAACAGCTGTTCTTTAATTTGAAAGTGTGTGCGTGACACTTCCTGTAGAAAACGCTGCGGTAGAGCAGGAACTCTCCGACCTGCTGAAGCGTCTCCTCGCCGGGTGAATGTTCAACCGCACACGCAGTTTAAATCATTCAACTCATTTTGGCGCTCTGTTTTCTTCTGGGACGTCCCGACAAGATAAGGGGTGGGCGGAGGACACTAATGTGGAGACGGCTGGTTCTCCGTCACAGAAGATAAAGGACCTTTCACACCAGGACATTAACGAGTCGTACGAACGCCTGACGGCCCGACAGCAACGGACCGTTGTGACCTTAACGGTCCGCCGGGCGTCGGCTCGGTTCCCCGTACGTGACCTCACGAGGAGTTAAAACCTGGAACGAGCCAAAACATCTTCAAGAAGCCAAAAGAAGTCCTGGTGCCTTTGGATCAAAGTTCAATGAACCGTAACGTACAAAGAACCCAGAAGAAGGAGACCCGGACATGTTGGATCAGTTCTCTTTTTATTGCAAACTTAAGTGACCCTACACGAAAAAAAAAAAAAAAGAAGAAAAAAAAAAAGAATGACAGGTTCGAATAAACACACCTGATTCAGTGTTAATAAGACTGAACTACAACTAGAGTCGTGTTACTGAGAAACTCTTCCCGGTTAGAAGCTGAGCTTCCGTGAATCCGCCGCCACCGTCTGAGCGGAGAAAGAGAAGTCGACTTTCTCTGCTCGGCCCGAAACCTCACCGTCACTCCTCGGCCGGAGTGGCCATCTTCACGAGGCTGTCCTTGTCGAAGCGGAAGAGCCTCCAGCCCTCCTCCTGAGAAAGGTCCTCGGCGCCGCGCCGCTTGTAGAACTGGACGGACGGCTCGTTGTTCTCCGCCACCACGAACATCATGCCGGTGCAGCGCGTCTTCATCGCCAGCTGGAGGAGGGACGGAGAGCACGACGTCAAATCAAATCTGTACTGACCGAACTCTGGCGGTCTAGTGGGCGGAGTCGGGTCGTTCTACAAGGACCTGGCGTTTGGTTTTAGTTTTATTTCCCTTTAAGTTCTGCAAAAAGTAAATTTATTTTGAGCTTGAACTCTTCTTTGTTGAGCTTTGAGCCGCGTCACGAACATGTTTTCCTGGTTTAGTTTGTGTTCTTGCTGGTCATTAAAACTCTTTCAGAATGAGAAAAATACACGTTACTATACAAATATCTGTGAAATAAAAATATGTATTTAAAAATGATGTAATTTTCCCTTTTTTTTTTGTTGCTTTCATCTCTAATTTTCTGCATTTTGATTCTGAAAACTTTCAAAACAAAGAAGCAAAAGTGAGAATTGAACCAAGTTTCCGGCGGCCAGATTATGTACAAAATAGAAAGACAGTTATGATGGATGACAGTTAATACAAATAACTATTTACAGAGTACTTTTCAAAGCACAGTTACAAACAAGGAATAAAAGTGGGGAAAACATGAATCTAACACTTGAAATAAACCCCGTCAGGAAAGAAAACCTGAGATGATCAGAGCTTCAGCGGTGAGTTACATGTCTGCTGAAAGCAGCATTAAATAAAGCTGCTGGCGCTGCAACCTTTAATTTAGCAAACATACTCACATTGCTGAGGTGCCGCAGGATCTCCGAGCCGATGCCCATCCCTAACAACCAGAGGAGAGATCGTGAGTAAAGAAGCTGCAGAGAAACCGGAGCAGACGAAGAAAAAAAAGAAAAGAAAAGGTTTGAGATGTCTCTCACCTCTGCACTCGTCCATGACGTAGAACTCCTCCAGGTACAGCTGCTTGCCGACCCAGGGGTCGTAGGTGAAGTAGTACATGGCGAAACCCACCACCTTCGCATCTGCACGGACACGTTACATCACAAAAACTTTACACTTCAAAATCAAAAGTTACAAAGTGATTTACAGAAGAAATTCTGATAAAAAAAACAACAACAATAAATCAAACTGTACCAGATCTACTTTAATAAAAACAAATCTATAAATACTTTGTTATACAACACTGATTACCTGTAGCTACTTTTTAGGTTTACAGGAGCACAAATAGTGAAAGTATAATATACCATTTGTTATTCTGCTTCACTGTAAATAGCCCTTATTTACCGGGAAAAGTTGATCTGAGGCGGTAACATATGTTAAAAAAATGAGGTCACAGTTGAGCTGAGCGATGAGTCAGCAAATCAGCATGTAGATCTTTAAACATGAGACCCGTGTGTTTCGACCGGGGCTGAACACCTGCGCTGTACTGAGTGTACAGAAACAGGAAGCAGAGCCTGTGGAGCCTTCGAGGCGTGACGCCCAACGACTCCCGCTGAAACGCTTTCAAAAAGAAAAGAAGAAGGTCAAAGTGAGCAGCCAGCTGTGTTCCTCACCATCACTGCTGCTCTCTCCCTGGATCTCAGCAATGATGCAGTGGTAAAACGGGGTGTCGCCAAATCCATCCTCCAGGAGTTCTACAAGGAAACGCCACCGTTGAATAAAAACAAACACCAAGAAGAAGAAGAAGAAGAGTTTTGTGGGTGGCTTGAAACTCACCTTTTTCCGTCAGCGTCACCTGGTGCTCCATCTCCTCGTACTTTGCGAGCTCCTGCGACAACAAAGAACAGAGCTGTTGGGTGTTTGATACTGGTGACAGTAGAGCAGCTCAAATTCTTTATTTCACATAAACAGACACTTTTTTTTTTTTTTTTTTTTTGGAGTTCACTGAGGTAAATATAGCTTCCCCCCCCCCGGGAATGTCACCACAGACACGCAGCTGGTTTAAATAATAATCCTGCAGATGTAAAGGCTCTAATCAGCAGACCGCAGGATAAACCACCATTGTAAAACAAAAATGTTTGAGATTATGACTTTAAGATTGGTTTCTTTGCAATAAAACCCAATATAGTTTGACAATACTGCCTTATCCTGTGGAAAACTTTTAATTTAAATCATTTTACTCTGAAAAAATAAATTGAGGATTAATTTGTTGTTAGTTTATGACTTTTTTTGTCCCAACATATGTGATAATACCAACATTAAACTGTTATAAATAATGTGTGAAATATTTGAGGGCTCTCTGTGCATGTTAACTGGAAACTATTTTGAAACCCCATGAGTGAATTGCTGATGGGACTATTCTCCCTGGTTCCCCTCAGCTGACCGGACAAGCAGTGAAACGCAGCCCGTGTTGTTGATGTCAGCTCGGCAGTGACGTCACACCAGGGCGACCTGGATGAGGACGTCATCCCGACGCAGACAGACTGACCATATTTGGAAAAGTGGCAGTCGGAGCGGAAGTGAGTCGTGTGGCCGTAAACAAAGGCCCCCGGCGGTGTCCCGGTACCGAGCTCACCCGCGGATATCCCCCGGTAATTTCGCGCCTGCCTCCCGTTTATCGGTGTTTTAACGGCATCCTCTACTTATGTGGTCGTCTCCGACACCGGTCACGGCTAGCTGACGGTTAGCTAAGCAGGTTGACGCCACCTCCGCTGCGACCGTTACCGTTGAGCTCCCGTCGACTAAGATCGTTTGTGACCGTTTGTGACCGAACATCCGGTGCTGTCTGCGGGCCTACGGGCCTACCTTCACCAGTCGTAATATATCAGACACGTCCCTGGGTTCAGCTTTTCGTAATTTATACTCCATTTTCTTCTTTTACTCTTTTTTCCTTTCGTTAGAAGTCCTCTGTACGTGAAGTGAAAGATTAGTTGTTTCTTCATTCGCTTCCAAGTGGCTTGTCCCCCACAGTCAGCCTCTGGTCCGGACGCGTTCGTCGACACAAGAACATTCAGTTGAAGACGCCCTCGGCCGGGTCGCTGCCGTTAATCTGCTCCCTCCTTTGTTTACATGGGGGCTTTTATACCCGGCACGCGCTGGAAGGCGATTGGTCGGCTCTCACGGCTTCTCCTATTTCTGACGAATCAGCAGCGTCCTCTGGCCGCCGTTTAATCCGATCGGGGCACAAAGAATGCTCACGTGATCGGTCAGCTGGCGTCATAACATCTTTGTTGTTGATGGCGGAAGCAGAAACTTTTGGGACTTTTAAGTCAAATGAACGATTCTACTTTATGAAATCACTCAGTTTTAATACAGTTTGCTGCATCTTTGACGGATTTAACTAATTCGATATTTTTCTGTAAAATAAGATTTATTTGATTAAAGTAGAAGACTGTTAACCGTCTTTCTCAGTGGTTCTTAAACGCTCAGCAACAATGACTACTGAGGTATCAACAGGATTCTCCTCCACGAACCTGAGGTGGTGATAATAATCACTCACCATCCTCCTGCACAAGTGGAATTTTCCACTACTCAGAAAACATGGTAAGGTGGGGGTAGGGTGTGTGAAACCAAGTGATGGATTAAGTAACACGTTTTATTTTGGTTTTTTACTCTTTCTTTGGTTTTCGTCCGTTTGGAGATGATTTGCACCGACTGTTTGTCATTTGGCACCTTTTTTTTTTGCAGTTGTTGTACAACTCTTGGGGATCATTAGGTCTCTTTGTGTGTTCAGTAATCGTTCCATGCTTGAGATATTTCAGGACTTCAACGGTCCTCTTCAGCCTTTACATCAGCCCCTTTACACCAGTTCAAGGTCCAATATCACACTGTGAAAATACTGCATTTAAAACCTTAGATAAGTAAAAAAGAATGTAAATATTATGAGGTATTAAAGTCTTTTACAATCAGCCCACATGATTGTTTTTGTACATTTTACTGCAGTAGATGTTTAAGGTTGAGCCTATTTTAACGGCTTTATGTACTGTTGGTTACTTGAAGCTAAAGTGATGCATCATACTCTACAGCAGAGGTCTTCAACAGGGGGTCCGCGACCCCTAGGGGCTCCGCGGAGGTACTGCAAGGGGTCCGTTAAATATTTGGTTGATTTGACAATTCTATTTGTTTTTTCTAATTTTTTTCCACAAATTTAAATGTCTTTAAATACACATGAACATGAATCCAACATATTGTGGCGGATGGATAAATGGAGGCAGAAGATGTTATCTTACAGTCAGAAATGCACATTCAGCGACACACAGGAGCTCTCAAGCTGGACACCGGTTCACCCACAGCAGGAGACCAGCCTGGACCTGTCCCTCCAAGCCTGGACCTGTCCCTCCAAGCCTAGACCGTCCCTCCAAGCCTGGACCTGTCCCTCCAAGCCTGGACCTGTCCCTCCAAGCCTAGACTGTCCTTCCAACCCTGGACCTGTCCTTCCAAGCCTGTACCTGTCTCTCCAAGCCTGGACCAGTCCCTCCAATCCTGGACCTGTCCCTCCAAGCCTGGACCGTCCCTCCAAGTCTGGACCCGTCCCTCCAAGCCTGGACCTGTCCCTCCAAGCCTAGACCGTCCCTCCAAGCCTGGACCTGTCCCTCCAAGTCTGGACCTGTCCCTCCAAGCCTCCTGCTCTCCTCCAGTTTAATATAAAACACAATTTTATCCAATATGTATAGTAGGGGGTCCCTGCTCCATCTCTATCAGTTTGGGGGTCCTTGGCCTGAACAGTTGAAGACTCCTGCTCTCGTTGTGTTTTTGTCGCATCAGTGAAAACCAGAGTTTGTTTTTGTTTTTGTTTTTTTTAGCTTTGTGAAAAATGTTGCAGCTTTTGCTGGTTGGGTTTTTAAACAGTCAGTCGTGTCTGACTGTCTGACAGACCTCCCCAGAAGCTCCTCTGCTCTCGAAGGGGGAAAGTCTGACGTGGAAGATCCCAGCGTCTTACGTCATCAGCCGAGTGGGCGGGGCGACGTACCAACACGGAAACAGACCTGTGGTGGAGCCTGGTTGGCTCAGCTCAGCTCCTGGAGAGAGAAAATAAAAACGATTTTCTCCTTTTTCTTCCGGCTCACCTGCTTCGTTTGGACCGTCAGACCTTCGACTGTCATTCCGGAAGGCATCATGCTCTCACCGAGGTCAGTGGATTCAAAACACGCTTTCATGGTTCACGCCGCCGCTGCTAACAGTTAGCATGCTGCTAGGAACGCTGAGCAGCCCGTAAACCGGTGACTCGTCCCGGTGTTTTACCGTTTAATGGCCTTAATGGGACAGGAACGGAGAAGGTAGCGCCACCTGGTGGAGTCAACGGGGCAGGGAGGGGCGGTGTTTACATTCAGGGTGTGTCAGGTTCAACCAGCTGCAGCAAACACCCAAAAACATTAACAGATTAAAACATTAAAAACGGATTAAAACAGGATGGAAAGTCATTTTTACTGAAAGTTCATTTACTTTATTTCAGCGTTTCACGTCTGATTTGGGGCTTAATGTCATTTTAGGCATTTAAAAAAAATGAATTAATAAAATAAAAAATGAATTGTAAAATATTTAAGCATAATAATAAGTAGTAGATATATTTATCCTTCTGAAATGTTGTGAAATACAGTTTTGAGGTGTGAATATGTTTCCACGTCCGTGATGAACTGAGCTTTCAGCTTTTTCTCAGTTTCAGTGTGAAGAAGTTGGTTTTGTGTCCTCAGCTGTTCTGTGTCCTCAGCTGTTCGGTGTCCTCAGCTGTTCGGTGTCCTCAGCTGTTCTGTGTCCTCAGCTGTTCGGTGTCCTCAGCAGCAGGACGGGTCAGATCAGGTGTGAGGTTATAATTAGAAGACTCGTTGGTCTCCGGGTCATCTGAGGGTGCGTTTGTTTTTGTAACCTTCAGGCTGCTGTTGCTGCGGTCGGCCGGGTCCTTGACCGGCCGGTCGTTCTGCACGGGGCGACCGTCCAAGCAGGACAGGACGCCCGACATGGCAGAGGGTAAGAGAGCACTTCCTGTTTCACACGAGACCCCCCCCCCCCATACAACAACATACGGTCTGTGTGCAAGTCACACTGCCTTTACTTTGAATAGATACACACACGTTCACACCTGAGTTCAGTGTTTTGTAGATTATTACCATGACCCCCTCTGATCTCCTCTGATCTCCTCTGATCCCCTCTGATCTCCTCTGACCTCCTCTGATCTCCTCTGATCTCCTCTGATCTCCCTTGACTTCCTCTGATCTCCTCTGACCTCCCTTGACTTCCTCTGATCTCCTCTTACCCCCTCTGATCTCCTCTGACCTCCCTTGATTTCCTCTGACCTCCCTTGACCTCCTCTGACCTCCCTTGACTTCCTCTAATCTCCTTTGAGCTCCTCTGATCTCCTCTGACCTCCCTTGACTTCCTCTGACCCCCTCTGATCTCCCTTGAGCTCCTCTGATCTCCTCTGACCTCCCTTGACCTCCTCTGACCTCCCTTGACCTCCTCTGTCCTCTGACTCTGCACATTTTGAATCGTTTTTGTCTCTCCACAGGAAACCCACTGTTACACGTGTCGAATGGTGTGTTGGTAAAACTCTGAACCACCTTTTAATTCTCCTGATCAACTCTGACTGAACTTTACTTCCTGCATGTTCATTGTTTGTGTTCTACCTTGTTTCAGCTCTTCCTCTGCACCACCTTCTGGTTGGTCTGGATCTGCACAGCAGTAGAGATACCCCGTCCCTCCCCACCCCTCCCCACCCCACCATCCCACCATCACCCCCCGCAGCAGTTACTAACCTGTTTCCTTCTTCCTACCTCTGTGGTGCTGCTTCAGCTTCAGTGTTTGCTTTTATTCTGTCTCCCTGTTCGGGCCTCGCTGAGCTGCAGCAGTTTAATGAGATCTTCACTGACAGCCTGACGGAGACGGTGTAAAAACACGCAGCCTTTGAATCTGCGGTTTGTGTCACCGCTCCGCCTCAGTGACACCAACACACCGGATCTGAACCGTTTCCTCTGCGTTACAGTGAGGAACCGGCTGAGGCAGATCGTGGGAGCTTCCAGCAACTGGAGGTACCGAACCGTCCAATCAATGATCAATATAATATATATCCTCATCGTACGTTATCTTCATGGTATTGTTTCGGTTTCTTCATCGTGTCGTATCGTCATCATTCTGGATTGCACCATTTCTTCATCTTTATCGTCACTTGACATTTTTTTCCCATATTCTATCCATTTCATTTTTTTTTTTTTTATTGGATGTCATCACATCGTATCGTATAGTATCTTTATTCAATTCAATTCAATTCAACTTTATTTAAATAGCGCCAAATCACAACACAGGTTATTTCATGGCACTTAACACATTAAAGTCTTTACAGCAAGACTTTACAATATTATACAGAGAAACCAACAATTCAACAATTCAACAATTCCCACATAAGCTAAGAGGGAAAAAACTCCTCTTTAAGAGAGAAAAACCTCCAACAGGGAAGAAAAACTCCCTTTAACAGGAAGAAACCTCCGACAGAACCAGGATCAGAGGTGGGCGGCCATCTGCCTCGACCAGTTGGAGTGAGAGGAGAGCAGAGAGAGAAAAGGACAGCATAGAGATAGAAGAGAAGAACTGTTGGTGGAGATGACAAGCGCAGAGCAGAGACATGCAGCTCCATGACGGGACATCTGCAAAAGAAAGAACAGAAACTACACGAGCGAAGGAACTGAATGGAGACAACAGATAATAAGAAGAAACTATGGGAGAGAAGAAGATGGTGAGGTATGAGTCAGTTAAAGAGTAGGAGGAAAGAAAAGAAGCTCAGCATGTAACGAGGTCCTCCAGCAGCCTCGGCCTATAACAGCATAACTAAGGGTTGGTTCAGGTCTACCTGAGCCAGCCCTAACTATAGGCTTTATCAAGAAGGAACGTTTTGAGTCTAATCTTAAAGCTAGAGAGGGTTTCTGCCCCTCCAACACAAACTGGGAGCTGGTTCCACAGGGGAGGAGCCTGAACACTGAAGCTCCGCCTCCCATTCTACTTCTGGAAACTCTAGGAACCACAAGTAGACCAGCGTACTGAGAGAGAAGTGCTCTGCTAGGATTATATGGTTCTATAAGATCTCTAAGATATGATGGAGCCTGGTCATGTAGAACTTTGTAAGTCATCAAGAGAATTTTAAACTCTATTCTTGATTTAACAGGAAGCCAATGAAGAGAAGCTAAAACTGGAGAAATATGATCTCTCTTGCTAAATCCCGTCAGTACTCTTGCTGCAGCATTTTGGATCAGCTGCAGGTTTTTAATGAGTAATTTGGACATCCTAACAGCAAGGAATTACAATAATCTAGTCTAGAAGTAACAAATGCATGAATGAGTTTTTCTGCGTCACGCTGAGGAAGGATTTTCCTGATTTTATTAATATTACATAGATGAAAGAAGGCAATTCTGGAGATTTGCTTTATATGGTGTCTAAAGGACAAATCCTCATCAAAGATGACTCCAAGGTTCCTCACAGTTTTGCTGGAGGCCAAGACAACGTCATCTAGAGTAACTAAGTGATTACAGAAAGAGTTTCTGAGGTGTTTAGGACCAAATACAAGAACTTCTGTTTTGTCTGAATTTAGAAGCAGGACGTTTTTGGTCATCCAGGACTTTATGTCTTTTAGACAGGCTTCAAGTTTTACGAACTGATTAGTTTCATCTGGTTTTATGGAAAGATATAGCTGAGTGTCATCTGCATAACAATGGAAGTTGATGCAGTGCTTCCTGATGACATCTCCTAATGGAAGCATATACAAAGTAAAAAGTATTGGGCCTAACACTGAGCCTTGTGGAACTCCATAACTAACTCTTGTTTGTCTGGAAGACTCATTGTTGACATGGACAAACTGGAATCTATCTGATAAGTAGGATTTGAACCAGTCTAATGCAGTTCCTTTCATCCTCGTAACGTCTTCTAATCTCTGTAATAAGATCGTATGATCAATCGTATCAAAAGCAGCACTGAGGTCCAGAAGAACAAGTACAGAGATGAGTCCATTATCTGAGGCTAATAAAAGGTCGTTAGTAACTTTCACCAGAGCTGTTTCTGTGCTATGATGAACTCTAAAGACTGAACATCTTCAAACAGATCATTCCTTTGTAAATGATCAAAAAGTTGATTTGAAACAACTTTTTCAAGGATTTTAGAAATAAACGTCAGGTTGTAAATTGGTCTGTAGTTTCCTAAAACAGCTGATCAAGAGTCGGCTTTTGAAGTGAAGGTTTAATTACAGCCACTTTAAAAGCCTTATATAAGTCTTATATAATATTAGACTCTCCTTCCAGGCAGGTGAAATTCTTCTAAATTAGTGGAACTCCATTTCCTTTCCATCTTTCTAGTCGCTGCCTAGCAGAGCGTAGTTCTGAGTTGTACCATGGAGACAACTTCCTCTGGTTCATGACTCTCTTCTTCAGAGGGGCGACATCATCTAGAGTTGTAGCAGAGATGCTGCAGTGTTTTCTAGCAGATGATCCACTTGTGTGGGACTAAGATCAACGTAGATGTCTTCCACTGCTTTAACACACGGCATCGAAGAGGATAAACATGTAACTGCTTCCTTAAACTTGGCCACGACATCATCTGACAGACATCTACTGTAGTGGGATTTATTCCCACATGCTGTGTCGTCCATTAATGTAACTTCAGATGTTAATAAGAAGTGGTCCGACAAAACAGGGTTTGGAGGAAATACTATTACATTTTCAGTTTCCATCCCATACGACAGAACCAGATGGAGGGTGTGGTTACCACGGTGACGGGGTTTATTTACATCCTGATAAAAGCCTATAGAATCTAATAATGAGCTGAAAGTAGAACTGAGGCTGTTGTTGTCCACGTCAACATGAATGTTAAAGTCTCCCACTATCATCACTTTATCTGAACTCAGCACTAAATCTGATCAAAAGTCAGAATTCAGTTAGAAACTCTGAATAAGGACCAGGTGGGAGATAAACAACAACAATACAATCCGTTTCTCTGCTTTCCAGTTTGGGTGAGAGAGACTAAGAGTCAGACTCTCAAATGATTTAGAACTAAGTTCAGGCTTTGGATTAATTGATAAACTTGAGTGGAAGATTGCTGCCACTCCTCCTCCTCCTCCTCCTCCTCCTCCTCGGCCTGAATCTCTAGGAATATGATAATTATGAATTGTTTCATATTGTCTTTATTGTAACTTTATCTTACCGTATAGTTTTGTTTTATTTGTATCTTTATTGTATCTAATTGTATCGTTTTATATATAAAAATCGGTGATTTTCCTTTATATCTTCCTCTTTCTACTTCTGTTCATAAAGTAATGTATAAGATAAATATAGAAAACAAACAAAGAAGATAATGACACATAAACTCCTGTAAAAATAATAATAAATATATTGACAACAACAGATCCAGGGAGTGTATCTTTAACGTGTTATATATATTGTTTGTTTTGTAATGTAGAGACCACCAGCAGGCCATGTCAGAGCGCGTGTCGCTGTCATCCATGTTGGCCAAATCCCAGAAGGACCTGCCGGCCAAAACGATGAAGGACAGCTACCTGGAGGTGCACCTGCCGCTGGGCTCCGAGCCGCAGCTCCGGGAGAAGTACCTCACCTTCCACAACACCGTCAGGTAAACAGGAAGTGGCGGTTGAAGGATGCCGCATTCAATCCGTGATTTCCTGTCTCTCACTGGTCTCGTGTCTCGTCTCAGGTTCGGTAGGCTCCTGGAGGACTTGGACAGTTTAGCAGGTAATCACATGAACATCTTGATTTCTGTTCAGGTTGGACAGGAAAAGCTCCACAAACTAACCAACATGTCTCCTCAGTCCTCATCTCTTACTCTCACACCTACAACTCCACACTGAAGAAGTCTCCTCTGTCCATCGTCACCGCCCTGGTGGACAAGATCGGTAAGACGCGCTCGCGTGTCGGGAACGATCACGCTGACAGTTTGTTTTGTTTGCTCCTAAAGTTGTTGTTGTTGTTTTTTGTGTGTGTGTCAGACATGAGGCAGCACGTCATCTACCCCGACTGCGACATCAAGTTCAGCGGCCGTGTGACGTGGGTGGGGAAGACGTCCATCGAAGCCAAGATGCACATGTCGCAGGTGCACACGATCACCTGCACACAACATGCAGGATGTTCTATAATTGATCTACTGGGGTCTGAAAAGTGAAGCAGATGCAGCAGTGCCTTAAAGTGCAGTACCGCTGGGCGCCACTAGGGGCTGCTGCCAAAAAAAACTCCAATAGACTCCCATTGAAAAAGCATCAAGTTCTCTCCTGAATTACAAAGTCATGATGGTGTTTTTACCTAAATTCTCATCGATTAGATACTAAACCTCAAACGCAGATGTTTGGGGGCGTGTCTGGAGTCAGGTTTCCGGTAGAGGTGGGCGGGGCATAGTCTCCTCCTCCTCCTCCTCCCCCATCTCGTCCAAATGTGGTCATTTCTTAGAGGCTTAGAGAGCGTTCAGTGTTTCTCTGCTTGTTTTATGTGGTGAAGAAACATTTTCCTGAACGAACTGTGTCTCCTCCTTCAGTACCGTGAGGGAGCTTACGCCCCCGTTCTGGACGCCACGTTTGTCATGGTGGCCCGCGACCCGGAGAACAAGAGGTGAGCTTCACGCATTCATTCAGGATCGACGTGTTCCTCGTTACGTTTCTGTTTTCATCCCAGACTCTCTGATGTTTTTAATCCTCCAGAGCAGCGTTCGTGAATCCGCTGCAGCCCGACGGGCCAGAGGAGGAGAAGCTCTTCCAGGAAGGAGAAGGTACGACGCCAGCTCAGATGTCATCCAATCTTTCTGTTTCCTCTCCGCCACGTTTTTTAGTTGTATTTCTTTTTGTGGTCTGCAGCGAATAAATTGCGTCGCGTGGAGTTGAGCACGGCGTCGCTGCTGAAGGTCGCGCCCACCGACGAGGAGAGGAAGATCGTTCACAGTCTGTTCCTCAACACCCTCGACACAAAGTACGACTCACACGTCACAAACGGAGTTCGTACAAGTCTTAAATCTGACGTGTTTCTGACCTCTGACCTCTGATTCAAATAAATCCAGTAAATCAGCTGACTTTAATAACAAAATGACTATTACACAGATTACAGAGGAGTATTTTAATTATTCAGATTTAGAATCAAAATTTTCTGTGAAATACATCACATTTGAATTAAATGTAATTTCACTCAACATGAACATTTATTTTTGACCCTTCAGAGGAAAGACTTTGTGTTGATTGGACAACTGGGTGATTGTGTTGGTGTTCCTGATAAAAGGCTCTCTGACTGTTTAGTATTAGAAAGGACTTGAATTAAATTAACCGTCTATGAAACCACATCTGAGTCAGTAATAATACTATACTTTATCTTATTCAATATTAATAATTATTAGTGCACAATACTTCCTGGAATAATATTTTTTTCTGTCACATTTCAGCTCAGAAACATCTGTTTTTATTGCTGCATGTGATGCTTTTAATGCAAAGTAACAGTAAAACTTTTAGCTTTCAGGGTTGTTTTGTTTTAATATTTGGTGTAATGCTGCGTGTGCTATTTTTAACTGTGTTTCAGCACAGTCAGTTTCCGTGGCAGAGTTCTGCCTCCGAACTCGGTGTGGATGGAAGATGCCAAACTGAAGGGGCTGGAGATCTGCCACCCGCAGGTGAGAGGAGGGAACTGCACATTTAAGGCACCATAAAGATCAATATTTCCACACTGAGGCTGATTTGAAGTCCTGAGCACGAGAATGGGACCAGTGTCCCTCAGCATTTTACACTTTTAGATCTTTATTTTTATTTTACTCGTACACGTTACAAATACAGTGTGTACAGTTTTGTTTTTAAAAAGGTGGAAAAATTGTTTTCTTACAGGTGATTCTTGTATTAGAACTATTTAGTTTTTTTTGCAACGGACTTTCCTGAAAACGCCACCGGAGAGACTGATAGTTGCACACGATCTCTATTTAACTGAATACTGCCCCCTGCTGGCGTGAGAGAAGGTTTGACTGAACAGGTCAATGAACGAATGATGTTTTTGTTTGTGTCTCATGCAGGAGAGGAACATCTTCAACAGGATATTCGGAGGTTTCCTGATGAGGAAGGCGTACGAGCTGGGCTGGGCCAACGCCTGCTCCTACGGGTGAGAGTGTTGTCGTAGAGAGGAAGAAGATTCACCTGAAGCACATTTTGTGATCTCATCGACCTTCATCCTTCATCTTTGTGCTGCAGAGGCTGCCGGCCCAGTCTGGTGGCTGTAGATGACATCCTCTTCCAGAAGCCGGTGGACATCGGCTCTCTGCTGCTGCTCTCGTCGCAGGTAAAGAAAAAAGCACCACAAAACATATCGGGAATTTCAGATTACACACGATCGGCTGCAGCCGTGAATCATGTTTTTACATATTTTGAGAGATGCAGCGGACTCAGTAACAGGAGGTAACCTGAACCCTGTGTGTGTGTGTGTGTGTGTGTTTTAGGTGTGTTACACACAGGGGAAGTACATCCAGGTCAGAGTTCACAGCGAGGTGTTCGACCCGCTGACCAACCAGCACAACACCACCAACGTCTTCCACTTCACCTTCGTCTCCGACCGCGACGTGCCCAACATCATCCCCAAGACGTACGGAGGTGAGCGGCTGGTCACGTTGGATCGTTTACATTATTGGTTGTTATCAGTTTTTCAGGTTATTTGTCTTTAATCTCTGTCGTCGTAATTTTATTACCTGTGTGTTTGTCTGTGACTGATAATTCTTTTTTTTTTTTTTTTATGTTTTTAGATTTTTGTCATTTTAGTTTATTAATTTTGTTATTATTTGTTTTACTTTTGTTTTATATACATATATTTTTTATTATTATTATTATTTTTTTAATTCGTTTTTCAGCTGTGTAGTAGTAATTATTATTAGTATTAGCTGTGTGTTTGTGTGTGACCTCTGACCTTCTGTTTGATGTGTTGGTGTGCGTCCCACAGAGTCGATGCTGTTCCTGGACGGGAAGAGACACTTCAACCAAACCGTGCAGGGCTGAGCGATCAGTCAGAGCAGCGAGTGTGTCGGCTCTGAAGAACAAATATCCTGCTTCGCTTCACGCACGGCGTTACACTTCATTATGTTATAGTCTTGTGTTCCACAGCCGCTTGTACGCACAAACCTTTACTTTTCTTTTTTGTTTACGTTGAATGAGAAGCTTTATTTTGCTCTGAGATGGACGACAGTGCAACTTTTCAGGCCTTAAGTTGTGTATTTACTCAAATGCAATAAAAAAAAACCACCTATTTATCTTGACTTTACAGTCGTCCCCACGTCTTTTCTTTGTGTTTGACGCTCTATGTTACATTATTTAGAGAGGTTTTGTGGTTTTGCTTTGTTTAAGAGTACATACGTGCAAATATTATGCTCTCGTACTCAAGTGGACATTTTTTAACTTTCATGTACAGGAAATAAAGTTTGTAAAAAAAAAAAGGCCAACGATAAGAGAAGCTGTAATAGTTTCTCGTGATGTTTGGTTTCCTAATTTTAACGTACGTGTCGTGAACAAAAAGGGAGGAAAAGGAAAGTAACATGCATGAAGAACCGTCCCTACGCGGGATCGAACCAGGGCCCTCAGAGACTGTTAACCATGTGACATGTACTCTCACCATTTGAGGAAATCTATTACCAAAGAGCTAAAGCTCTTATCTGCTAGTAAACCATCCAATTTATCCCTTTGATTAATAAAAAAACAACAACTCCACCGTTTATTCTTTATTACATCACTGTTTAAGTAACTTTTATAAACTTTCATTTTTATTTATTTTAGCTTTAAAAACATCTATTTTGTGCATTTCGTATCAAAGTTGTGTCTTTTATAAAAAAATAAATAAATAAAAAATAAAAATAATTTTTAAAAAGCGTGTTTTCTGGGAAGCTATAATTACGGTGCGGAACCAATGTTTAGCTGGTGTCACTTTTTCGCCGGCGCCATTTCCCGGACGGACACTAAACCCGGAATTTTAAGCGACCGGCAGCGGTTTACCGACGACGCGCGTCTCCTCACCTCCGGAGTCAGGTCGCGCTGTAGCATGAAAAACATGTTGACCATCATCTCCAACGCGCTCTGTAGGATGACCGGCCGGAATGTGGTGAGTGCTCGGCGGGTTGATGTCGCTGCTCGGCGGCCCGGTTCCCCGAGCCGAGCCGGTCCGTGCTAGCCGTTAGCTCGCCTCGCATTGTTCGGCTGACCTTGGCTAACATTAGCACAGCGGGCTAGCTCGGCTGTCGCTCTGCAGTGCGCGTGCTCGTGGTGAGCGATGACGTCATACTGTGGATCGAGTGAATGAAATACAAATAATAAAAAGCATTTTGTTGCACGGACATCCGGGTTCTAACTCCTCGGTGGTGTCACGGGCTTTTTATTTTTATTTATTTATTATATTTTTTTAAAATTTATTTATTTTTATTTATTTTATTTTTATTTATTTTATTTTTATTTATTTTTATTTATTTATTTGTACATTTCTCGTGTTTAATTCGTCCGTCTGCTTGTGTTTTTAAGTGTGCTGGTTTTGTCTTCCTCCAACAGCACAGATGCGCTGATATGATCAATAATAATAATAATAATAATATAAACACGTCTTCAATTCCATTAATAAGGTTAAAGTTGGCTTCCTGTTACATATACATGATTAAATAAGTACATTTACATCAATTAGGACCGATTTATTCCAACAAAGTGAAGTTTACAAAGAAACTGGTCATTAAAAAAACAACTTTAATATTTTCACAAGAACAAATTGGAAAAAAAAAAGAGCAGAACCTGTTTTTATCCCTTTAAAAGGAGAGAAGACGGTGAAACAAGCCTCCTTCAGCTGCTTTAAGTTCTTTGTGAAATGAGCTTCAGTAAACTGGATTTTAGTTTGAAGTGGGAATCAGAAAATTGAGTTATTGTTCTCTGAATTTATTGATCCGCCATCGTAGATTATATCGGTGCATCTCAGCAGCATGAACCCTACTGTCACTCTCCTCCTCTTCCTCCTCCTCCTCCTCCTCCTCCTCCGCATCACCCCCTCCCCCATCTGCACTCACTCACACAAACACAACTATCCCTATTTATTTCTACTGCTTCTCTCCCCCCTCCCCCCCTCCCCCCTCCTGAACCCCAGGGAGCCCAAACCGTGTCAGAGGTAAGCAGCTGCTGATGTCTGTGTGCAGGCCTGGTCCTGCTCCTCCTCCTCCCCCCTCCCCCCTCCCCCTCCTGCAGTGATGAAGACCAACATTAATAACCACAGATCAGACCTGCAGTGCAGTCAAGTAGGAACATCAGCTCAAAGGTCCTCAGTTCAACTTTTAATCTTCGTTTAAAAATGTTCATTTCATACATGAATATTGTTTGTTTTTTATTTTACTTATTTTACATCAGTAGTTTTACGTCAGTCGATTCATCCTCTCTATCAGAGATGTTTCACACCAGCACAACATTTACTGACCGATAACTGATCGATCGATCGATCGTATCATCGCCACTAAATGTTGTGCTGGTGTGAACTTTCCTGTCCTCCAGTGTGTTTCATGGTTTTAGGCTCCTCCCCCCTCTGCTCACCTGTAGCGCTCCTCCAGCTGTGCTCTGCTCTGATTGGTTGGCTCCTGTGTCGTCCCTCCTTCGCTCCCCTCCCCCAGCTGCTGATTGACCTGTCAGAGTACGTCAATCTAACGTCACCGGCATCGCCCGCCTCAACACGGACGCCACGGCAACCACCCAAACCACCGCCAGTCAGTGCTGGCGCCGCCGAGCCGTTAGTTAGCGACCTGCCACGCAGACCAGTAAGGACTCGGTGGCTTCCTGCACGTCTGTCTGCTCACTAACGGGACACGTCTCAGGGAGGGTGCAGTTAAGAGAAGTGGCTTCTTTTTAGCTCTCCTCCATCCTTACTTTATTTCATTTGTCAGGGAAATGATTAAACATCATTAATGGAAGTTTAGGGTAAAAAAAAACCCAAAAAAACCAACCACCTGAAAAACCAGCTGTGACGAACAATCACGCTCCTCTGCTATCGATCTGTTGTATATTTCTGATTCATTGTTTAGTCTGTAAATGGTTTTAACTTGGAAAAGAGCATTTTAAAATGTAACTTCAAACCAAAAGAAATTAAATGTATGAAGGAGAAGGAACTTTAAACAGAACTGAGTTGATAAATACTTATTCACCTAATTATTTACCTACTTATTGAATTACCTGCTTGTTTTTATTTGCCTTTTTCCTAGTTATTTTTCCACTTATTTACCAGCCCATGAAAGTCATTACCCAGACAGAAGTATATATAAAATATATATTTTCATTTGGGAAGCTGGAATGAGTGAATTCATGATTTGTTTTGTTTTAAAAAATGACTTAAATTGATAAATCTGTCTCGAACCTGTTGTTTCTGTTTTCTGCTCTTAATGACGCCTGAAGGTTTTAATCTCCTCCCTGTTTCTGACCTCCTGATCTCTCACTGGTGTAGCTGCAGTTTAGTCAGATATGAACCCATCAGACTTTCTACCTGGTCCCACCTGACCCTCCCCCCCCCCCCTCCTTCCCCCTCCCCCGCTGTGAAGAGGAGGGCGGCCGTCGCGCTGCTTCACGTTGTGATGCTGCAGAGAACGTAAACATCCTCTAACTTCGTGTGTTTTCGTCGTCTTCAGGGCGGCAGAGTCGTCGTCTCCCGCTCCTTCGCCGACTTCACCCCGCAGGCGACCTTTGACATCAAGGTGGGTTCGAACTGAAAGCGCAGCGCTGCACCGCCGCTGCTCCTGGAGCTCGTGACTGAACTGCAAATGAAGTGATTGTGCGAAGACTCTTACTTTAAAAAAAAAATCCAGATCGTAAAATCTGTCTGGAACCAGCTGGCAGTGGATGATTTTAATTTGTTTAATTTCTCATTTAAATTCAGTCTGAATGTTTTTTTTTTTTTCCTCCAGTAGAAATGCGACGTGCACCGCCTGGAGGAGGCTCCTCCCCTGAAGGCGGAGCTAACGCGGGAGCAGGGCCTTCAGTACTACCGCACCATGCAGACTGTGAGGCGCATGGAGCTGAAAGCAGATCAGCTGTACAAGCAGAAGATCATCCGCGGCTTCTGTCACCTGTATGACGGACAGGTAGACGCACCCGAGACGTCCTCTTGCATCTCATTCTGCAGCAGGAAACAGGAAGTAAAATAAATGGCTCTGTCGCTGAGCGTTTTGGTTTCTCCTCCAGGAAGCGTGCGCCGCCGGCATCGAGGCGTCCATCAACTCCTCGGATCACCTGATCACGGCCTACCGCGCCCACGGCTACACCTTCACCCGCGGCGTGTCCATCAGGGAGATCCTGGCCGAGCTCACCGGTGAGAGGCGCGTCAGGAAGGTTTGTGTCGGTCGATCGTCGGATATTAACGACCACGGCTTCCTCCTCAGGTCGTAAAGGGGGCGTGGCCAAAGGGAAGGGAGGCTCGATGCACATGTACGCGCCACATTTCTACGGAGGCAACGGCATCGTGGGCGCGCAGGTAAACACGCCGCAACAAACAAACAGACCAGCGGAAAGTTGTGGTGAGATTCTTTTTAAATGTTTCATCACGTTGGAAAATGTGAATTTGCGTGTTTTAAATGTGTCCAGGTGCCGTTGGGCGCCGGCATCGCACTGGCCTGCCAGTACCAAGGCAACAACGAGGTGTGCGTCACGCTCTACGGAGACGGAGCAGCCAATCAGGTGAGACATCGACCCGCTGAACTGTCTCTGAACGGTCTCTGAACTGTCTCTGAACTGTCTCATCCACCTTTTTTGTAAGTGGAAGCAAAATGTAAAAAAAAAACCCTGAATGTTAAAGGGTTGAAAAGATCCAAACTAGACGTCGGATTGGTCGATCGTCCGCCGCTCATCTCTGTCCCCTCCGATCAGGGTCAGCTGTTTGAGGCGTTCAACATGGCCGCCCTGTGGAAGCTGCCGTGCATCTTCATCTGCGAGAACAACCAGTACGGCATGGGGACGTCGATGGAGAGGGCGTCGGCCAGCACCGACTACTACAAGAGAGGAGACTTCATCCCAGGAATCAGAGTGAGACACAGACGTTGATAGGTGGGGGTGGAGGGGAGGGGGGGGGTCTTGGACAGCAGCTGCAGTGTGTCTGTCGGCCATACGTTGCAGCTTCTGGCCCGTTTGGACCCAGACTACAACAGGAGGCGGCCACCGGCCCGTCCTGGCAGTTGCAGGTGTGAGCATGCATGCAGGTTTTTGCTGCTCATGTATGATACTGCACACAAAAACACCCGAACAGGGAAAAAGTATTATTGTTGCTCGATATGATTTAAATTCTCCGTTGTGTAAAAAAGAAAAAAGTTTATTCTCGTTTTTTGTGTCGTGACGTCTCCTCGTGCTCTCGCAGGTCGATGGGATGGACGTCCTGTGCGTCCGAGAGGCCACCAAGTTTGCTGCCGATCACTGCAGAGCTGGAAAGGTGAGCTGAACTCGATGGAGCCGACCTCTAGTGGCCATCGGTGGTATTGCAGCTAAGACACTTAAAATTGCTTTGATTGAATTTCTTCAAAGTCGGCAAAAAAGAACTGTTGGTACCAACGACGAACTGATCAGAGTTTGGTGGTCAAAGGTCACCGTTACCTCACACAGTCCCAGATATCAGGGGAACCTGTGGAGGGAGTTTGTTAGTTCACTTGGACCGAGTGGATGACTTTACCTGTTGTGTGTTTCAGGGTCCCATTATAATGGAGCTGCAGACATACCGTTACCATGGACACAGCATGAGTGACCCCGGCGTCAGGTGAGTCATCTTTAACCTCGAGGGTCTTTTTTTCAGTTTTATTTTTAATCTTTGGGGAGAAAATTCTTTCGTCCACAGCAAATATCTCTTTTCTTGTGTCCTCATGCAGCTACCGCACTCGAGAGGAGATCCAGGAGGTCCGCAGCAAGAGCGACCCCATCTCCCTGCTGAAGGATCGCATGCTCAGCAACAACATGGCGTCTGTGGTGGAGTTCAAGGTGAGTTTAGTGTTTTTCTTGGTATGAAAACCTTCTTGGAAAGTATCGCAGTGTTTCTGCAGACGCTGCATGTTTTTTTTTTTTTTGGCAAACTGAACATCCGTCCTCGAGGAAAACCCCACGTTGATTTGTAAGATATTCAAAATGATCCCGCGTTGATTTTTTAATTTTATTGTGATCAGTTTCGTTGCTCCGCTGCACCGGTGTGTGTTCGTGGCGCCCTACGCTGAGTCTGACAGGCAGCGCAGATCAGAAGGAAAGTCTTAATACAGAAAATAAGCACATCCTGTGATACTAATGCGCCGCTTCAACCTGAGTGAACTCTGGAGGCTGATAAATGTCACTTAAAAACAGTTTGTGGCGTTTTAAAAGACGCGTCGTACAGCATCAGTCACCGGTGTGGCCCCTCCGTATATATATATATATATATAATAAAAGTTAAAGTTACACCCGTTTCCTTCCCGTCAGGAAATCGACGTGGCGATCCGGAAGGAGGTGGAGGACGCCGCTCAGTTTGCGACCTCGGACCCGGAGCCGCCGCTGGAGGAGCTCTGCAACCACATCTTCTTCAACAACCCTCCGCTGGAGGTCCGTGGGACGAACCCCTGGTCCAAGCTCAAGTCCGTCAGCTAGACTCGACCTCACGAATACTCGCACACACTCCGACTTACCGGTGTAGAAACAAGCCCCTTCACCGTTCCTCCACTTTAGATCGTGCACCTTAACGGGACTTTTACCCGAAAATGACCAGTAATATTTATTTATACAGTTTTATAGAGAAATAAGAGTAATTATTATTCTGTATGTCTGAGTGCTGCAGGGCTGCACGATATATAAACGCACAAAAGTATTAGCTCCGTTAGAAACTGTCCTCCATGTTTATCCAGTGTTTTTTTTTTTGCTTTCTAAATGTCCTGAAACATGTAGCAGCCGTCTGAGACCGTCCTTCCCTTCAAAACCCTCCTGGAAAAATGCAATCGTGAATATTAACGTCGGTGTTTCTCCAGATTTCACTGCAGCGTGTTTTAGAGGAGGAAGGGAAGGAATCAGCAGGTCGAGGCGCTTCGGGTCATCACGAAGTGAGTTTACAGGTTTGAACGGCGTCAGCAGAGTTTTATAACGTAGGAAACTATGGAAAAAACCTTTTGAATGAAATGAGTAATTCATAATTTAAAAAATGAAATGCAGACTAACTGCTGAACCTCCCGACACTCACCAGCTCCAGTGAACATCCCAAAAACCAAATCTACCTGCTTGACTCAGACGAGGCAGAAGTTTTAAGTTTGTGGGTAAAAAAATCTAGAAATCTTCTGTGTGCTGCCGAACAAATGTATTATTTTAGTATTTTACAGTTTTCCTGCACACAATGTGGAAAATATTGAGTCTGTTACAAAGAAGTCGTGTCTAAAAAGGATTCATGCACCTCTGTGTTGTCGACAGTCACAGAACCTCCAGAAATGAAGCTTTACTGTTTTGAGTTGACTAAACTGCCTGTAAAATAAACGCTTCAAGAAAGTGCAGAGATTCATGGTTTCATTTTCCAACTGCAGAAAAGATCCACTAACAGCTGATGTCTTAAAAAATAAAACTGCTATGTGGCTGTGAAGCAATAAATCAAAAATAATAAAATGACTGAAAAACAGGTGTTAAAAACTGTGATCAGTAGTTCAGTCTTCTACCACTAGGTGTCGCCCTGAGGCTGCGAATTTGTTTTTATTTATGTCATGGCAACCAAACATCCACGTGTGTTTATCTGATAGGAAGTAATCTTAGTTTCTCACTCAGTATTGTTCTGGTTTATAAAATAATACGTCAAAGACTGAGACAGAAAAAGAATGGATTTATTTATTTATTTATTTTAAATTTTGTGCCTTAAGTCCATTAAGTTTTCACAACATCGACTCGTGTTTGACTCAAGAAACATCAAAACAGGAATAAATCAAATATTTACACTAAAGTATGATCACGTCAGAAAAGTTTTTTGGGGGCATTTTTTTGCCTGTTTTAAATTATATTTATATTTAATATACAAATATGGAAAAAATAACTGACTCAATTAAAGAAGAAAAACACAACTCCCCATGATAAATCTGTAAGGTTTTGGGGTGGAGGGTTAAAGGTCAAGGTCACAGTGACCTCAAGCCATCCAATCCACCTGTCACACGTGATCTCAGGAATGTCTCGCGGGAGTTTCTTCAAATTTGGCACAAATGTTCACTTGGACTTAAAGATGAACTGAGACGACTTTGGTGGCCAAAAACGGAACGTAGACGTCACCGTGACGTCACGTCCTCCCACTCTTCTTCACAATATCTCCAGAGTAGCTTCAGGGAATTTCTTCAAATTTGTCGTCTCTGTGGTTATTTTTAGTCTCTTATGATCATAAAATCAAAATAATCATAAACATTAAAATGAATGAATCACTCATCTTTTCTTCAGAATAAATTCAGCGCTGAACTTACTTTTCTGATGACCTCAGGATTGGCGCCTTCTGGCGTGACGCGTCGTGACGCAGCCGTGACGCAGCAGTCTGGCAGACAGGTAAGGCGACACCGGCCGCCATATTGGGAAACAACGGAAGTGAGAGAGAGAGAGAGAGGGGGGAGAGAGAGAGAGGGAGAAACAGTCGGAGAGATAAGTCAAGTCAGTTTACGAAAAAGGGCGTCCTCCTCCTCCTCCTCCTCCTCCTCGGCCTCCTCCTCCTCCTCATGTTTGTCTCCCCGGAGGAAGGGGCGGTCTCAGCGCCGCAGCAGATCCGGAATTAGCCCGTGTTCGCTCGGCTGCGCTTCGGTCGGTGGGTCGGTTCGGTTCCAGCAGCCGACACAGAAAAACGGGACGACCGGCTTTTAAAACATCTCCAAAGACTCACGGAGAAGAAAAGAAAGAGGAGGAAGGTGGGCGGGAAAAGAAAAGAAAAGAAAAAGGGGAGAAGCCGGCTGGACTGGAAGTGTCGACCGAGGGAGGGACGATCACAGCGAGCAGAAAGAGGAATAAAAGAGGAAGAAGAGGAAGAAGAGGAAGAATAAAAGTAGAGGAAGAAGAAGAAGAAGATGCCTCTGGCTCAGCTGGCGGATCCCTGGCAGAAGATGCCGCTGGGAGGGACGGCTGGAGAGGTGAGGCACACTCCGGTTTGACTGACAGCTCCGAGCTCTCCGGCTGCAGCAGCTCTCAGGTGGTTCGGTCGGTCAGGAAGACCTCCACCCGGGTGGAGGTCTGAGGCTCCCGGGTGGAGGTCTGAGGCTCCCGGGTCCACCACATACCTCCATCACATACCTCCACCACATACCTCCATCACATACCTCCATTACATACCTCCATCACATACCTCCACCACATAGCTCCATCACATA
This sequence comes from Brachyistius frenatus, assembly GCF_029030835.1. Lineage (NCBI taxonomy): Eukaryota > Metazoa > Chordata > Actinopteri > Embiotocidae > Brachyistius > Brachyistius frenatus. Next base: position 1,795,434 of record NW_027210664.1, on the reverse strand, counting down.
CCTCCACGATATACCTCCATCACATACCTCCATCACGATATACCTCCACCACATACCTCCACGATATACCTCCACCACATACCTCCATCACGATATACCTCCACCACATACCTCCACGATATACCTCCATGATATACCTCCACCACATACCTCCACGATATACCTCCATGATATACCTCCATGATATACCTCCACCACATACCTCCACGATATACCTCCACCACATACCTCCACACCGCGTTTAAAAGCTCCCGGAGAGTCACCACGTTGGATTAAAATACTGCTTAAAGTGCCGTAAGAGCAACCTGGAGACTCACACATGCTCCATAACCCACGAGTTCATTTAAACAATAATAATCTCTTCAGTATCTCAAGTTTCAGTGGTAAAACTAGAGGTTGAAAATGTTAAAAACAATGACAGTTCATGAAAATACGGTTCATTTATTGACAACAGCTTTACTTTAAAAGTATTTATGGTGACCTCCAGATAAGGTTAGAAAACACCATGTAAGAGCAGTAAATGTGACTAAAACACACCAAAGAACAACATGAAGTCGCTCTGGAAACACAAAACCCACATAAATCATTAAAAATCTCTTTTCAGGGGTTAAAACAGGAGGTGGGAAATGTACAAAAGATGGATAAAGTTAAAAAATTTAACGATATGATTGAGGAAAAACTCCATAAAACCTCTCCAAGAGAAGTTAATCTAAAATACACGACAGAATATATCACGAAATCACCTCGGAGGCACAAAACCTTCTCCGTAACCGACATGAATAATAAATGAGTGGCACAAGACTCGACAAAGAAAACAAGGTGCTAAAATCTCTAGGAATGACACGGCCACGTTTCAGGCCTGAAACAAGAGGTGGAAAATGTAATAAAGTATAAAAACATGACGATACAGTTCATGAGAATTAGATTACATTTTTTAATGATGGCTGCAGATCTCCTTTTATCAGATAAAAAAAAACAAAAAAAACGCCATAAAGCTTAAAACTAAAATACACAATAAATGTCTCGAGATCACTGAAGACACAAACATCCAGTTAGAAGAGTTAAATTAGTACTACAAGTACAAAAGGAGAAAATAGAGAGGTTTAAAACGCACTGCACTGCAGTGATATGATATAAAAAAAAGGGTCATTATTGGATGCAGCAAATGGAATATGTGATTAAATCAACGGACTGCTGAGTGTCAGCAGCAGCAGCACAAATTTAATAAAGGATCTCCATTAGGAGCCTTTAATAAAGTCTGTGAGCAGTCGTGCAGGAGAACAATCACACGGAGCTGCAACGGACCTCCTGTCAATCACAGCCAACCTGAGCTCAGACAGTACAAAAACAAAAAAAGGTGACGATAAAATCGGTGTGGTCGTGTCACCGTGGTTACGACTGACGGCGGGTTTCAGGATCAATCATTAACTAGACAAGACTTCTGGAGGAGTGTTGAAGCGGTGTTATGGTGTCGGAGAGGTATTTTTCTAGTCAATCACACGATGAAGCAGAACCGCAGGAGAGAGCTGGATTAGGATTGATTCTGAACGTTTAGTCCTGAAGAGGCCTTCAGTCTCCAGATCTGATCTCTACGGGACAAAACCAGCTTCTCTGTGTGTGTCTGTGTGTGTGTTTTTTCTTCTACGTCTTCCTTCCTACAAGTTTGTGAATCTTGATAAAGAGCAGAGGGGGCGGAGCCACCACCACCCACCGCATTATTCAGGAAGAGCTTACATCTGCATGTGTGTGTGTGTGTGTGGCCACTTCCTGTGTGAGGTGTCACAAGGGCTCCATGGAGCAATGTGTGTGTGTGTGTGTGTGTGTGTGTGTGTGTGTGTGTGTGTGTGTGTGTGTGTGTGTGTGTGTGTGTGTGTGTGTGTGTGTGTGTGTGTGTGTAAGGCTCATAGTGAATAATAAAACCTGATTCACGGTCGTCTCAAACACACCACTGACTGAGTCACTTCTCGTTTTTCTGGCTCCTAACAAGCTCAAACCTGCCGGCCTTTTTCTTTTTCTATTTTTTTTTTCCACCGTGCTGTCAACCTGGCAGGAACGTGGTGCTGACGCTCTGACCTTTGACCCTCCCCTCCCCTCACTCACACCCCTCCCCCCCACACACACACACATTGTCACACCTCTGAGCCTTTTGGCATGCAGCGATGTGTCCTAATAACTGTTGTACCCGCTTTTTGTAGGCCACCGCAGGAGGAAGAAAACACACACACACACACACACACACACACACACACACACACACACACACACACACACACACACACACACACACACACACACACACACACACACACACACACACACAAAGGAGTGAGAGGTGAAGTTGAAGAGATGCTTCCGAGTGATTATTTATTTTTTTGCTCGGCGCTGCGTTTGTCTGATGAAGACGAACCGAGATGTTTGTAGATGAAGATCAGCTGCAGCTCTGAGAGAAGCATGACAAAAGATATAATATATATAAAAGTAATGAAAAATGAGGATTCCCAAAGTGCAGTGTGATGCTGTTTTTGCCCAATTAGCAGTTAAATAACCGCTTATATTCGGTTTAATATCATTTATTATGAAGGAAATATCAAATTGTCACTTTTGCGAAGTTAAAACTGGCAAATTTCTGCTTGAAATAAAGAAAAAATATATCATTTTCATCCCTCATAACTGCAGCTAAACATTATTTTCATAATCAATTCATTATTTTGTGTATAAATTGTCCAAAAATAATAATAAATTCCCGTTATACTTTCCTTAGAGCCCGAGGTGACGCTGGATTTATCCACTCAGCGAGCAAAAACCTAAATATATTCTGTTTAATATAATTTACAACGAAGAAAATCATCAACTTTTCACATTTGAGAAACTAAAAGTTGCAGATTTCTGCTGGAAAAATGAAAAAAAAAAAAAAAAAAAAAAAGGAACTAATAATAATTTTCATTATTAATTAATAGTTTTGTGTATAAATTGTAGAGAACTTAATTTCAAAATGACATTATACTTTCCTTAAAGCCCAAAGTGACATTTTATCCCATCAGCGGTTGAAAACCAAAATATGTTCAGTTTGATATCATTTATTACAAAAAAGTATGAAATTTTCACTTTTAAGAAGTTAAAACTGTTAAATTTCTGTTTGAAATATAAGAGTAATATTTTCAACATCCCTCAGCTGATTCATTATTATTAAATTCATTATTTTGTGTGTAAATTGTTAAAAAAAGTTCCCATTAAACTTCCCTGAGAGCCCGAAGTGTTTCTTTATCTCATCAGCAGTCGAAAACCAGAAGATGTTCAGTTGAAGGCAGAAATCATCAAATCATCACAGATTTGAACTTTAATAATCCTTTTTTTTTTTTAACGGATTCAGTCTGATTTCATTCAGACCCAGAATCTGAGATATTTTAATATCTAATATAAGAACTTCTGTTTGACGACTTCCAGCTTTTACATGAAAAACACGACGTGGAGTTGAGAAACGTTTCGACACTGACGAGACATCGGACGTCTCGGCGTGTCGACACGTCTTTCTTCATCCCGTCACGAGTTCAGCTTCTGACGTTTAAGGAGAAGTGTTTTGTTTTTCTGGTGCTAAATTCACTCCGAGACAGAAACTCACAGCGACGCGTCTCTTTTAAAAGCGGATCGTAGATTCTCCCGCCGAGGTTTTACGAGGAGGAAGTTGGTGGCGTACATTTTAATTTAGAGTCTGAAAAGAAGCCACAGATGAGCCGATAGCCGGCGAGATAAAGAGCTGCACATTCTGTCTGTCGAAGATCGATTTCCTTTTTTTTTTTTTTTTTTTTAACCACGTAGTTGCCTTGACAACCGTTCGTAATTGCTCCGCGTGTTACCGGAGGTCTGCACTAGAGGGCGCCGGAGAAACAACCAGGATATAATTAGCATAATTATTGTCCTGTATGTCCTCTCTGCTGTCTTGTCTGTCCTCTCTACAATCCTGTGTGTCCTCTCTGCTGTCCTGTGTGTCCTCTCTGCTGTTCTGTCTGTCCTCTCTACAGTCCTGTCTGTACTCTCTGCTGTCCTGTGTGTCCTCTCTGCTGTCCTATGTGTCCTCTCTGCTGTTCTGTCTGTCCTCTCTACAGTCCTGTCTGTACTCTCTGCTGTCCTGTGTGTCCTCTCTGCTGTCCTGTCCTCTCCATCACGTTGTTTCTTGGTTCATCATAATCCATCAGCGTGTCTGTCTGCTGTCCTTCACCACCTCCTCCCTGATCTCTGTCCCTCTTCATTCCCGTCCTCTGTCCCTCCGTCTCTGCAGCCTCCGGTCAGATTACAGGATTACTCTCCTGACGTTACCGGCAAAGTAAATAATCACCATAATCGCTCTTATTGTCATGATTGTGTCGGTGGTGTCCGTGGTAACGGTGTCTGACTCCCAGCTGGTGTTCTGACAGACAGGCGACTAATCTGCTTTACGTAATGCTAATTCATATCTGTTGTTTTTGTTTCCCCCTTTCGGCCGAGCGGACGAGGTAGAAGGCGACCTGAGGACGGTCGCCGTGCCGACCGAGCTCACGCTGACAGACAGCGTCTGTCCTGTTTTCATTTGAACTCCGGTTTGATTCCTTCATCACAGGAGGGAGAGGATGATGAGGATGATGAGGATGATGATGAGAGTTGTTTCACAATAAAAGACGCCTACGAGCGGCTTGCTTCACCTCTGAATGCTTGTTGGGACGAAATGAAAACCAACAATGTCGGAGGGCCTTGTTGTGACAGAACAATGAACCTGTTGTTTTTAATTAAACTGTTCACGCCGTGTTTCAAAAGTCATTTATAGGAAGCTGAAATTATACGATTATTTTATTAATAAAACAAAAACAAAAAAAACAACTTAATTGCCATGCAGCATTTCTACTAGAGAGAAAAATAAATGAATACAATTTAAAAAAAATCTAAAGTATTGGTGAAAAATTATACAAAACGTTAAAATAATAAAATTGTATAAAAAATAAACACAAATAATAAATCAAAAAAGAAATACATAGTAAAAAAAGAAAAAAAGTGAACAAAATACTTAAATAATAATAAAAATGACAAACTAACAAAGACGTGAAGATAAAAAAATTAAATAAAATGTAAAATTACTAATTGAAAAAAAACAACTAAAAAAAGATGTTTAATTTTTAAAAATGTTTTTTTTTTTAATGAAAAAGTGAAAAGAATAAAATAAATAAAAATGAATGAAAATAAAAAATACCATTTAAAAAAAAAAAAAATTCCTGTTGACTGCCTGAACTCTGGCAGATAAAGATCCAAAACTGGAAGAAGATCAAAATAAAAAGGACACTGAGTGACTCTTTGTGTGATTACAGGACACGCATCACGACCTGGAGGACTCGGTGGGCGACGACGACTCGATGCCGGGCTGCACCGTAAGTCCACCACCCCTCCCCCACCACACCCACCCACCCCCCTCCACTACCCCTCCCCCACCCCACCCACCCTCCTCCCCCGTCTCTCCCTCTTTCCCAGATTGTGTTTGGAGGTTTGTGTTGGTTCTTCCTGACATCCAGCAGCTTCAGTTGTAAACACGGCTCGCTCTCTGTCTGCACCCACAACTCTGAAGTCACCGACGGCAGCTGCTGCAGATATGCAGGCGGGAGTCGTTGAGCGAGTGTGTGTGTGTGTGTGTGTGTGTGTGTGTGTGTGTGTGTGTGTGTGTGTGTGTGTGTGTGTGAGAGTTTCAGTTACATTCCCACAAAGCGAAGAGTTTCTGCTCTCTGCTAGTTGAGAAGATCTGCCGCCTGCTCCTGCAGGATAATTGCTGGTATGAAAGTGAAACACAATGAAGCGTCCTATTAAAGTCGTGAGTCATCTCAGCGCGGCCGTCCTCCCTCACGTCGTCTTTTATTGCCGACGCTCGTCACGTCGCAGGAGTTATTCTGGGGGATCAGATGTTGTTGTTGTTGTTGTTTACTCGTCAGGTGAGCCCTCCTCCTCGTTTCCTGCGGCCCAGTTTTCAAACTCACCTTTGATGTTCAGCGTTAGAGGGGGTCCTGGATGGATCGGTGAACGGGGGACATCTCGAAGTCTGTTTGTGTTGGATGTCTTCGCCACGTTTAATCATGATGTTTAATTTAATTTAATTAATAATGATTTATTTTATATGCTTGAGTCGGTTCTCCGTGACAGGATGCAGTCCCTGATGTACTGCTGGTATTTGACATGATTGGCACCTGTGTCAGTAAAACAGGACTCGAGTGGATCCAGTCGGGATGTAATTTGGATCTGATCCAGCTGCCGGGTCCGTCGCAGGTTCCTTAGAACCCGAGTGGACCGGTGCAGAACTCACATGTAACAGCTGGAAGCACGCAGGACTCAGCCTGATGTTTCCACCTGAATAAAACACAAGCCCACTCTGATCCTACTCTGAGTGTCTACTGTGTGCGTGTGTGCGTGTGCGTGTGCATGTGTGTGTGTGTGTGTGTGTGTGTGTGTGTGTGTGTGTGTGTGTGTGTGTGTGTGTGTGTGTGTGTGTGTGTGTGTGTCCGCAGCAGGCAGGGCAGCTGCATGCATTGATTTTTAAATGCAGAGGAGATGGCTTATGGATCGACTGTCTGAGAAGAGCTGAGCACTCATTACCTCACTCTCCAGAGTCTGCACCACACACACGCACACACGCACACGCACACACAAGCTATGAGTCAAGAAGCTAGATGTGGAAACGTACATCACATCCAGTGTGTGTGAGGATGAATATGTTACAAGCCTGTTAATGAGTGAGTTTGACTTCTCCACCGGCTCAGCTCAGTGTGTGTGTGTGTGGACTGGGTCGGCAGCGATCAGGTGTGAAACCTGCAGACTGACTCTTATCGATGGTTAGATCCTTGGTTCAGTGTTTTCCCAGTGAGGTTTATTTTAACTTCAGGTTCAGTTCAGTTAATTTTCTGATGTCTCAGCTTTTTCACTCCACTGGATTTTCTCCTGTTTTTGTTGCGAACCTCAGCTGTTAAATCCCATGAAACAACAAAGTAAAGTGGATTTTTTTTTTTTTTTAACCAAATCAGTTATTGATCAGAAAGCTGTGGAAAAAGCAGTTTGTTGATGGATTCTACAGAAACGTTGTCGTCAGGTTTTATTTTTAGACTCTGTGTGGGTTTTATGGTAATAAACCTTTTTAGGGGAATAAACAGCCTTTAAAATACATCAAATATATGCATCACACCCTGAAAGTGACAAAACAAGTCTCACTTTCCTAACAAGGATAGAAGTACACAACACACACACACACACACACACACACACACACACACACACACACACACACACACACACACACACACACACACACACACACACACACACACACACTCACTCTCAGATGCCCCCAGCGAGGCAGAAAAATGTTTTCCAAACAGCGTTAGGAACATCTCTGCTCTCTGAGGGACCAACTAACATCTGCTACTTTTCAGCTCTCTGTGTGTGTGTGTGTGTGTGTGTGTGTGTGTGTGTGTGTGTGTGTGTGTGTGTGTGTGTGTGTGTGTGTGTGTGTGTGTTGGGTAGACACGGTATCATGTCTCATCAGGATGAGGTCACGTATTCGCTGTGTCAGAGTCTTGCACCAGCACGTTCACCAGCGTTATAGTTCCTGTAATCCTTCTGCTGGTTTTGATTGTTGTTGTTATTTTAGCTTCAGATGATTTAATGTGCTTTTTTAAAATGTTTTATAAAGACCTAAGTTTCATTACTGTGACATTTGAGACCTGAAGAGTCTGAATGCGTCAGCAGAAGCAGCGTTTTGATGATGATCTCCATTGAATTTAAGGATGTTGGTTTCAGATAGAAAACAAAGCATCATTTCCATGTTTGATCTGTTCTTGGCATCAGATTTAATCTGAAACTGATTTCTGGAGATTTCAGAACTGCTTTGATGTGATTATCTATTCAATATTTATGAGAAAGTCTTGGAATTGCTTATTTTTAATAAACCACAGTCCAGATTTTCTGAGAAAACAGACTTTTTTACAGGCTAGAACCAGAGGTTGTTTTTTTTTTAAATATATTTTTACATCAATAAAGACTTAATTGTAGTTATTTTAAAAATAATAACTTTTTTTTATCGTAATAGGCTTGTGTAGAGAATACCCAGCAGCAGCAAATTAAGCCTAATATAAAGCTGGTGTCTTCTTGGCATCAGATTTAATCTGAAACTGATATTTAGAAACTTCAAAGTTGCATTATATGATTATATGTGGAATATTTGTGAGAAAAATCCCAAACAAAGGTTTTAAAATGTTTATTTTCTACGATCCACAGTCCAGAATCTGCAGATTTTCAGTTGAAAACGAGAGAAAAGACCTTTGAGTTGCTGCAACCAGAACTTTTTCCATATTATTACTTTTTAAATGACTTATTTATCATTTATTTTTAAGATAATAACTTGATTTTAAACGTTTTTATGATAACATGCTTGTTAGGCTGCAAAGAAAACCAACAGCGGCTCTTAATTCAGCGACATTTAACGAGTGAGGTGATTGATCCTGTGATTGATTGATTGATTGAGTCTTAGTTTGTTGGATTTTCCAGGTCGGTGTTGAGTTCAGGTTTATGAGGCGTTCAGGGAACAGACAGTTTGTGGTGAACCACCTTGTTCCTCTTTCGTCTGGTTTTAAACGTCCTGATGAAGCGTTTCTGCTCCGTGAGTCGAGCTGAACACTGAAATGTGTTCGAGCCCGACTGAGTCGTCTCTCTGACTTCGGCTCAGCGGGCTCCAACATCTGGAGCAACCGCTGGACGAAGTTCTCTGGTCGGTCCGAGGCGTCCCAAGGACCTCAAAAAGAAAAAGATAAAACATCCTGCATTAGACGGGATGATAATAATAATTATAACAATAAACTTTATTTATAAAACATATAAAGGAACATTTCAAAATATAGAAAAGAAATGAAATGCAGAAGAAACAGACAAAATGCTTAAAATTATAAAAAAAGAAGCAATATTCAATATGCAAGATGACCTGAAGATGCCTTCAGGTGCCTCCCAAAAATGATTATTTTGTTATTTATGTAAATGTAATTAATCTTTTTTGTCCGACCACGTAATCAATCATTGGTAGACGAGTCCAGAGAGAACCGCTGTAGGCTAGCCAGGATAATATCAAAGCACGAGTCATCACTTTATAGTACTAATATTAGTAATATTACTGATGTCATTAATTGTAAAACTGTTTGCTGTTCAAGTGGATGTTTTTGTTTGTGATGATTTTTGTTTGCGAGTCAGACGACATCTTTGTAGTCGGGAGGGAAAAAGGCCGAACCAGAGTATGAATGCAGAGTAAAACACACACGGTGACGAAGTCGGACACACGTGGAACCTCGTTTCCTCTTTTCAGACCGTTTTGTTCCCGACAGATTATTAAAGGACGAATAAATTATTCATTTATTCCCCCGAGAACGAAGACTTTAGCACTAAATGATAAAGATGTGAGGAATTTCCTTATTAGAGAAGTCATCTTTCAGATTCCATAAATCAACCTGTGTGTGTGTGTGTGTGTGTGTGTGTGTGTGTGTGTGTGTGTGTGTGTGTGTGTGTGTGTGTGTGTGTGTGTGTGTGTGTGTTAGCTGTGTACGTTGCACTTGCTGGCAGATGGTGTTTAATGTTCTCCGGCCATCTGGACTGACTTTCTCTGGCGTCTTTTAAACCCCCCACCCACACACACACACACACACACACAGGGCACTCTGTTGTTCAGCACTCAGGTGTGTGTGTGTGTGTGTGTGTGTGTGTGTGTGTGTGTGTGTGTGTGTGTGTGTGTGTGTGTGTGTGTGTGTGTGTGTTTCTGTGTGTGTGAGAAAGAATGAGCGGGGATCAGACAGACGAGACAGTACTTGTGTCATGACCTCTGAACTTGGAGCAAAAAGCAGGATGCTCTGTGTGTGTGTGTGTGTGTGTGTGTGTGTGTGTGTGTGTGTGTGTGTGTGTGTGTGTGTGTGTGTGTGTGTGTAATGTCCAGAAAAGTGCTTAATAACAAAAGGAGTGGTCGTCTAATCGAGGCACTTTGTTGGCTCTTCTTTTGTTAAAGGAGCTATTTTGGTGTTTGGGTTCGGCACTTAACGGCTATTTGTTGCATCTGTGGTCATCCGTCTGTCTGTGTGTGTGTGTGTGTGTGTGTGTGTGTGTGTGTGTGTGTGTGTGTGTGTGTGTGTGTGTGTGTGTGTGTGTGTGTGTGTTTAACAGGAAGTGTGCGCACACAGGCCTAAAAACACCTAAAATGGAAACCACCACTCCACCCACACCGGCTAAAGTGGATATTGATGGATGCAGAGAGAGAAAGAGGAAATATTGATTGATAGAAAGAGGCATAAAGCCAGGGAGGGAAAGTGTGTGTGTGTGTGTGTGTGTGTGTGTGTGCGCGCGTGTGTGTGCGTGCGTGCGTGTTTGTGTGCCTGTGTGTAGTTGAGTGAAGAGGCAGAT
>NW_027210664.1:1770000-1780000 GCF_029030835.1 Brachyistius frenatus | reverse complement strand
ACATATTAAAGTGTCCATAAAGGGGAAAATGTCATCGCAGTGTTTAAATCCTGCAGGATGCATGTCAGTCAGACCGGCTGCTCACCGTGATGTCCTCCTCCTCCTCCTCCTTCTCCTCGTCTGTTGATGCAGACTGAGTGTCTGTGGGGGGCGCTCTCTTCTTTCTCTTCTTCTGTGGTGGCTGTCGCTGCAAACTTCACAAACTCTGACGTTTCCCTCTTTGTGTGTGAAATAAACGGCCGAGGCAGCAGACGATTGCACCTTTATGTTATTTTATTGCTGAACAGACAGGTGACTCTGAGATCTGTGTGTGTATGTGTCTGTGTGTATCTGTGTGTGTATGTGTCTGTGTGTATCTGTGTGTGTATGTGTCTGTGTGTATCTGTGTGTGTGTGTGTCTGTGTGTATCTGTGTGTGTGTGTGTCTGTGTGTGTGTGTGTAAGAGTGTGTGTGTATCTGTGTGTAAGAGAGAGAGAGTGTGTGTGTGTGTGTTATTTGAGCTGCGGGCAAGGCCAGCGGAAATGCACTTTATGACTCTAACCTGACAAATCCCAAGCATGTGTGTGTGTGTGTGTGTGTGTGTGTGTGTGTGTGTGTGTGTGTGTGTGTGTGTGTGTGTGTGTGTGTGTGTGTGTGTGTGTGTGTGTGTGTGTGTGTGTGTGTGTGTGTGTGTGTGTGTGTGGCAACCATCCGGCCGGTTAATTTGATTGCGTAACGGGCTTAGGGGGCCGCAGATTGTCTGGAATGGAATCCCGCTCGCTCAATCCGTGATAGCTGCTGCCATGGAGAAGCTTTACACACACACACACACACACACACACACACACACACACACACACACACACACACACACACACACACACACATATTTACATTACATTACATTGACATTTGAGGTGTTTAAACGATGCTTTTAGCTGCTGCGACTCATGTTAAGAGCAACGGTGGCAAAAGTTTAGATCAACAGGATTTTTAGGCAACTAGCAGTTTTCAGTGTCACACACACACACACACACACACACACACACACACACACACACACACACACACACACACACACACACACACACACACACATGAGGGATAAGGGTACATAACAACAGTCTGGTTGTTATTATTACTATAGTCCCACTTGCATCTATTTTTATTAGCAGTGTTAATAAGGGATACGCATGTGACTCATTTCCTCTCTCTGTCTGACACTCGCTTTCCAGTGTTGAAGTAAAGTCAGTGAAAGGATCCTTTCAGAGGCCCAACGCACAAAGAAACGCACAAAAACACAACTTTCTAAATATAAAGTTTCACACATTAACCTGCGAAAACTAACAATAAGCTGCTAGTGTCGTATGAAAAGTGAGAAATGGGGAAGTAAAAGGTGAAAAATCTGGAAATAGTTTGTCAACATCTGTTCCGATTTTTATACAGAGGACAAAACTTATCATTAAGTGTGCATCGATTAATGTGCATGTTATTTTCCTGATCATTTAATTATTTAATTGTACTATTTAACTACCATGTCCTACAACTTCAATCCCAACATGTTTGTTGTTTAACACAAAAGAAAATCATCTATGAAGCAGGAAGGAGATGATACTTGACATTTTTAATTTGTAAAAAAAACCAAAAGACTCAAAAGATGAGTCAGATTGTTCGAATTATTGGTGATATGATTTCCCGTCAGCTGACGAACACCAGATGACGAAGGACGCGTGCAGATAAACGTGACGAAGAACGAGCAGCTCCGGCTCGTCGCGCCGTTTGACGGCGTTTGATTGAGTGACAGGATCCAAAAAAATCAGAATACGTGAGAGCGTTTACAATCTAAACTCCTGCAGGTGCTCTTTGTCCTTCCGTCTTCATCGTGTGTGTGTGTGTGTGTGTGTGTGTGTGTGTGTGTGTGTGTGTGTGTGTGTGTGCGTGCGTGCGTGCGTGCGTGCGTGCGTGCGTGCGTGTGTGTGTGTGTGTGTGTGTGTGTGTGTGTGTGTGTGTGTGTGTGTGTGTGTGTGTGTGTGTGTGCGTGCGTGCGTGCGTGCGTGCGTGCGTGCGTGCGTGTGTGTGTGTTGTGTTGTGTGTGTGTTGTGTGTGTAGGGCGACAACAGGTGGAAGTAATCCAAGAAATGTCAGGCAGTGTGTGTACGGTGCACTCTGGCATTGTGCACATTGTGTTTCTGTGATTGGAGGAATGTGTGTGTGTGTGTGTGGGGGGGGGGGGGGTGTGACAGGTGGAGTTATTTCGTCCACATTGTGTCCCTGCTGGACGGCGTCCCGCTGAGTCGGACCCCCTGCTGTGTGTTTTGTTGATTTGCGTCACCGTGCGTCACCTTGTGTTTGTCGGTTTCATGAGCATATGTCTGTGGTCGCCGTGGAGACGGCGCGACGAAGAGGAGGATCACACAATAATTCAAAGATGTTATCACTTGTTACTCATGAGGGGACGATACAGCTGCAAAGATTAATGGATCAATAAGTCAATCAGGAGAACATGTTGAGAAACTCTGGTTTTAACATCTCAAACGTGAATATTTTATATTTTCTGTGTTATTCTATAACGGTAAATTAGATATTTTTGACGTGTGAAGACGTCAGTATTTTTCACCATTTTAGAGATTCATCGAGAAAATAATCGAAGTCAGAGCTACAGAATCATTTATAAAAAGGTTCCCTGCTGTCGGGGGATTTTTATTCATTTGATCATTGAATAGACATGACATCATTGTGTAATTAAAAAAAAGAAAGCAAAACAGTGAATTTCTGCACTTTAATGTGCATTTTATAGATCATTTTTAATTGAATATCTATGTTGTTCTTTTATAGCATTTTCGCTGTCTTCTGGCAAACCATTGGGGAAAAACAATCAACTAATTAATTTATAGTACAAATAATGTTCTGCTTATGATTTTCCTGATGAATCGATTGATAATTTGTTCATAAAATGTGAGAAAACAGCCAATTAAAATGTCCCAAAAAAAAAACCAAAATATGTCAATATGTGTGAGAAAGAATAAGGATAAGAAACTGCAGCATGGAAATATGTGGCATTTTGCTTTATTTAATATTTGTTTATCAGGATTATGTTGTCCAAAAAAAATACTTTATACTCGCGTGTCTACAAAAAAGTTCAAATTAGTTTTGACAAAAAGAAAGATTGAAAAAAAAAAAAGATGTCTTTGCTTTTTGTGTCCCCGACAGATCATTATTGAAATAATAAAAAAAAGACAACTTTCTGTACTTATTATTATATATTATATCCAGTATGGACCAGTTGATTTATATGATCTGTTTTGACCTCAAGTCTTTTTCTCTTTTGTAACTATCTCCTCAGTCTGTGAGTCAGATGGAAATAATGAAATAATTTTTTTCCCAGATAAAACAATTACACACGAAGATGATTAATAAATCTCCGACTCGCTGATGTTTTTAATAGAAATGAGCACGTGTGGAGTTTTTCCTCCTCGTGGTGTTCAGTCGTTGGTCGCTGAGTTGACGGGGATCTCCGGGACACCTGGTGGAAACACTATGTAGAAGGTTGCAGCTGGTGGAGAGGGAGGGGGAGGGGTGGTGGGGGCAGGAGGGGGGTTCCCATCCTGATTTGACTCTATCCCCCCTCCCCCCTCCCCTGCCCTTCCTCTGGGTATCCCCCCTCTCTGACTCACACACACACTCTGTCTGTCCGTCCCGGTCCGACTCATTTGCTCCGACGGCTCCGAGCTACTCGGTTCATCTCTGCGATGACACGCGGCGCCGCCGAGTCCAAACCGCCGTGCGGCCTCGCCGGCCTCGTCCGGGCGCTGAGGCGCCGGCTGAGGTCGCTGCGCCGCCTTCTGCTGTTCGGGTCGGACCCATGGGGGACGCCGAGCGGGACAGACGGGGGGGCGGTGCTGGGCTGCTGTGGACCAGCTCGCCCCGGCCACAGCGTGAGTAGTCCTGTGTGTGTGTGTGTGTGTGTGTGTGTGTGTGTGTGTGTGTGTGTGTGTGTGTGTGTGTGTGTGTGTGTGTGTGTGTGTGTGTGTGTGTGTGTGTGTGTGTGTGTGTGTCAGTCCCACCAGGTCGTCTGTGCATCCCGTCAACAGGTGGAAAAGCCAACGAGGTCCAGACGGTACCGATCTCTTGGAAAACGCTCATCAGCAGATAATAACTGTAAATAGTTGGTTTGACGAGTCCTGACGGCTTTGATTGTTTTTTTGTGTGTCGGTTTGCCTCGATAAGTTGTAACGTCGAGGATCTGCAGCTCCGAGTCGGAGCTCAGCGGAGGTGTTTGTGTTTGTGGGATCAGCTGATCCAGCTCGAACCACACGTGTCAGATTTACACTTTCTATTCTCTTTTTTTTTTTTATTATATCTTCATCCTGAAAAAAAGTCAACATTTACTCACTTTCATGTGTATTTATGACATAGATACTCAGGAAAAGTGTGTGTGTGTGTGTGTGTGTGTGTGTGTGTGTGCTGGGGGCAGTAAAGGGTGCTGGTGGTGGTTGGAGGGAGGGGGGGTCGGGTTACCACCACCCTCATCATCTCCCACGCTGACGTGTCCTCACATCAGCTTCAAAGACATTTTGTTCCTAAATAAACCAGCAGGTTGTTCTCGATGTGGGTTTCATCGGGTTTTACTCACTTTAACAGTTCGTGACCTTCTGAAGGTCAAACGGCGACGCTTTTTTTTTTTTTTTTTTTTTTTTTTTTTAACTCAGCATATCGGCTTAATGTGATTCTGTTTTTTTTCTGCACGACTGACTGTTGGAGCTCTCAGGAGATATTAAAGTGTTTTGATCAGCTTACAGTCCTGAAACGTTGTCGGAGTTCAACTTTAGTTTCAGCACGAATACCAAAAAATAATAATGCTGTTGTTTGTGGAAACAGACGAGAAGAGTGTTTAATCCAGAGATCGTACATCAAAGTGTTCGATGCAGAAGTTGTCTTAAACTGCAGTTCCACCAATGTACCACTAGGGGGGGCCGGTTTAAAAAAAAAAAAAAAAAAAAAGGCTCCGTCCATAGACTCCCATTCAACTTCTCTCACAAAATACAAAGTCAATAAACGTTTTCCACGAGTCTTCAACTAAAGTCACTCCTTCTTATTGGTCTTCCGGCAGTTCACGTGAAAATAATCCCGTCATTAATTCGATATTAAACAAAAAGCGGTGCTTTTTGGAGGCGCGTTGAGATGATTTAACTCCGTTTTTGCTATTTGACATTAAAGTTACATTTGATTTGCCGCTCTGACGTATTCAAACCTCTGAAGATCAGCGCTGCAGTTCAGTCTGGTTCTCCGGCGGCTCAGCGGGATCACAAACCGTCTTCTTTCAACCTGACCATGATCTAATGCGCCGCCGCCGCTCCTTTAATTCACCATGGCAACCGGGCCTGCAGCCAGACACCGCGCGTTGGCCAGCGGTGGGAAAGCGCGTGAGCGGCGTTTGTGTTAATGCGATGCGATGGCGGTGACTTGTCCGCCGGGGAGGTCTGCCGTGCGTTCAGGACGGCGTGGCGACGTCCTCCTGATCCCATCTGACGGCGGACAGACGACGGGGAGCGGCGCGGCGCTTCGTCCTCTCCGGCTGTTAACACGTCGACATGATTGTTTGTTTCTCAGGCGGTAAACCCGTCAGAAGACGAGCTCGTATTTTATGACGTTGCGCAGAGCGAAACTTCAAATTTGATTTATGAGGACGAGAGCGACCTTCATGAAGTCATCTCTTTCAGTCTGGGTCGAATAGAAACAGGCAAAGAGGTCAAAGGTCATGAAGGAAGGCTGACATAAACTTAAAAGCTGTCCAATTAAACTTCAGCCGACTATCGTGATGAAATGTGTGTGTGTGTGTGTGTGTGTGTGTGTGTGTGTGTGTGTGTTTCTCTGTTTGTGTGTTTCCATGTCAACAATCGAGATGGAAATGACCGATAACAGGTTAGAGAGGCGTGTGAAGTATGTGTGTGGGTGGGTGCATGCAGGTGTGTGTGTACCTGTGTGTAGTTGTGTGTCAGTGTACATGTGTGTGTGTGTGCTCGGAGCACAGGTGCCGGGTTTGCAGTTTTAATCCTGTGATTAAGAGGTGCTACATGAGCATCCTGTCGCTTCAGCTCTGATCCTCCATCTGTGTTCTGACTCACACACACTCACACACACACACACACACACACACACACACACACACACACACACACACACACACACACACACACACACACACACACACACACACACACACACACACACACACACACACACACACACACACACACACACACACACACACACGTATATTTGAAATGCCAACATGCTGAAACACCTCAGCCTTTTTAAACTTCGGTCCACCTCATCAGCGTCCGATCTCCGTTGTTCCCGGGTCGCCAGCTGTTTTCTGTCCGGATGAGAAACCTCGTCTCCATCCGGCTGCGTGATGTTTTTCTCTGCTTCATTACATGCAGCGCAAATTGCATGTTTTATTTCGCAAGCGTGGAGCTGCGGAATATAATTTTTTTGTGGGGAGCTGTGACTGTTATCTGCAAATTCTCTGCAGGCGTTCGTTATATATTTTTTTTAATCTGCGTCAAGTCACTTAACTCACTGGAATAATAACGGTCTTATTTTTAAGCTGCTTTATAGGATATTTTATATGATGTGTGATTAAAAAACAAACAGGTGAGAGATTGTTGAACCTTAAAAAAAAAAAAAAAAAACGAGAGGACACGTGTGGTTTCCAGTTACGGCCACAAGACCATATATAGAAATGGACAGTCTCTGCAATACCACCGAGGGGCCACTAGGGGCTGGTGACAAAAACCTCCCGGCTCCATAGACTCCCATCCAACTCCTCTCATCAAATACAAAGTCCTCGTAACACAGATGGTGAGTTCTTCAAAGATCTTAAAGTTTGACAAACATCACACGAAGAAGCCGATTGTTTAGTCGGATGAATCCAAAATATGTGAGTTTGGACGAGGTGGAGTCCAGGAAGGAAATCTGGAAATTTAAATAGAAAATGTCAGCGTTTTAATTGTGAAGTCGTTTTAATGAAGCATCTGATCATATCTGCTGCTCCAGTCTGCAACCTCCTTCCCCGTGAGGAGGAGAGGACGAGGAGGAGAGGACGAGGAGGAGAGAGGGAGAGAGGAGAGGTGGGAACGGTTCAGGTAAAGATAGAAAACCCGAGAAAGTAGGAGGGAGGGAGGAGGGAGGGAGAAGAGGAAGGGATGAAGGGAGGAGAGGAGGAGGGAGGGAGGAGAGGAGAGGAGGGAGGGAGGGAGGCGAAGATCTCTCTGAGGGAGGGAGAGAGAGAGGTAGACTCAGAGACGAGGGACGGCTGCATCCTGCCGCTTCGCAGTCGACGCGCGGGAGCATGTTGGCGCCACACATGCTCGGCCGTAGCCGGGACTACAGGACCCATCATGCACTGGGGCACCCGGCAGCCGGCAGGTCACCCACCTGGGAGCTGCAGGTATGGAAAGGGGAGGGGGGGGGTGGAGCAGAGGATGGATCAGGAAGAGGGCAGAGCAGAGAGGATAATGGGAAAGCAGAGAAAGGGGAGGTGTGTGTGTGGGGGGGGGGCAGTCAGGGATTGTTTACTTGTTTGTTTTTATTGTGTCCGAAAGGAAGAGAGCTTTATAAAGAGTTGAAGGACGGATGGAGCCTCATCATGGTCACATTACTCACTCTACAGCGGGGAGCAGGTATCGGCTCCATGACAACTGTGTGTGTGTGTGTGTGTGTGTGTGTGTGTGTGTGTGTGTGTGTGTGTGTGTGTGTGTGTGTGTGTGTGTGTGTGTGTGTGTGTGTGTGTGTGTGTGTGCGTGTGTGTTCCCGCTGTGAGGATGACGAGCGTTCGGGAAGGCTGCTCAACCTGTCGTGTGATTCACCGCTATGAGACGAAGCCAGGACGATAAATTGGGTTTTTACTTTTTGACTACATTTCCCAGAATGCTTTTCAAAATAAAAATAAAAAAACCCAAGAGACATGTGTGAACTCGTTGCGGTGCGGGCAGCGAGGAAGCCTGAGAAAAAAACATGTGACTTCTGTTACAGTGGAGGAGAAGACTCGACTCGGACCACACCCTGTGTTGTGGTCGGTGGCTGCAATGCATTGTGGTCTATCGAGGCTAAAGTGGGTTCAGAAATTGATCCGTCGGCTTCGATAAATGGCTGAATTTTAAATAGAAATTAGCTCCTTCGTCATTTTGTCTTGATAGACGTTTACTTATATTATTTAATAGCTATGAACTTTTTACCATTTAACTTTTTTATCAAACATTTATTTACTTTTTGTGTATTTTTACTAGTTTTTTTTAGGCCTTAATGGCATAAAAATGCAGCAGCAAACAATCCAAGACGGGAAAGGGAAGAAATCTTCTGTCATATTTCTAGACAGATATTTCCTACACACACACACACACACACACACACACACACACACACACACACACACACACACACACACACACACACACACACACACACACACACACACACACACACACATGATGTCAGCCTTCCTGTTTTCACTACTTCCTGTGTTTCCTGTGTGAGATTCTGGATGTCTTCATGTCTTCATCTTGACCCCCGGCCAGTTAAACCAGCACAGAGCAGGAAAACCAGAGTTCAGACGAGCTCTCCGTGTGAAGAGTTTCAGACCTTAACGAGCTCCGATGTGTTGACAGGATGACGTGCCAATCAAAGAGATCAGCATCACCCACCACGTGAAGGAGGGGTCGGAGAAGGCCGACCCACGGCAGTTCGAGCTGCGCAAAGTCCTGGGACAGGGCTCCTTCGGCAAGGTAACCCTGTGTATGCGTGTGCGTGTGTGTGTGTGTGTGTGTGTGTGTGTGTGTGTGTGTGTGTGTGTGTGTGTGTGTGTGTGTGTGTGTGTGTGTGTGTGTGTTTATATATCTGTCAGCGTTTGTGTGTTTGAGTGGGCCTTAAGTGTGTGTGTGTGTGTGTGTGCGTAAGTGCGGGTTTCATTTCCACTCAAATTCCCCTAATGTTTCCCCTGCGCTGGCGTTTGAGAGCCCGTTGCCACGGTGACGGCAGGCCGAGGGCCCTTCACACTCCCGCTCAGTATCATCGTCTTTATGAATGAACAATTAGCCTCCCGCCTCGGCTCTGTGTGAGTGTGAGTGTTTATGTTGATCTACATAAGTATGACCTAGAAAACATGGCCAACCAAAACAAACGCACACACACGCACACACACACACACACAACATCCAACCTGAACACACACTCTGCATTACACCGCTCGCACTGCATATTTCATCTATAAAGACATCAGGGATCAACTGTATTTTTCACTCTGTGTGTGTGTGTGTGTGTGTGTGTGTGTGTGTGTGTGTGTGTGTGTGTGTGTGTGTGTGTGTGTGTGTGTGTGTGTGTGTGTGTGTGTGTGTGTGTGTGCGTGCGTGTGTGCATGTGCATGTAGGTGTTTCTGGTGAGGAAGATCACAGGACCGGACGCTGGTCAGCTGTACGCCATGAAGGTCCTGAAGAAAGCCACATTGAAAGGTAGAAACGTCTAAATCTGGTTAACAAATCTCATGAAAGGAAAAAAAAGAGCAACAACCTGGAAACACATCTGGAGACGCACAACGTGCACGTTGTCGTTTATTTAGACTGCGGATGAATCCGCCGCTGAAAATAGTCCCGGAAAAATACAGTATTTCCTTCTTAAGACACGACTGACCAGTAAAGAAGATTCAACCTTCAAACGTCATTCATTACTGAGAGCGTTAAAAACACCAGCTGAAAGGAGTCTTGGACTAATGGAGCAGATATGCAGAGTAGATCGTGAAACAACTTTAAATTCAGCATTTTTCTGACCTACTTTAGACGTTAGACGGTTGCTAATCAGCTTCCAGTTGTCAGAAAACGTTGAAGACTGTTATGAAGCAATTATAACCGTCTTTTTCTGAGGACTTAGAAAATGACGATGTGTCATATTTGGTGAGTTTTGGATGAAATATGTTGAATATACAATGAAATAAACTTTAAAATGTGTGTTTTTCAAAGCAGATTTG
>NW_027210664.1:1740000-1765000 GCF_029030835.1 Brachyistius frenatus | reverse complement strand
CAGATTACATCAGAAATGACAGAATTTATGTTGAAGCTTCAACCTTTAATAAAATAGAAAAAGGTTTTAATTAAATATATACAGAAACAATAAAATCCTTTCGGTAAAGAGTGTTTTCGTGGGTTTGTCCTTTAACTTGAACCCTAAAAGCCTCGATGATTAATTATCGTGAGTAACGTTGTATTTTGCGTTTTGTGTCTTTGGCGCGCAGCAACTTCACAGAAGCACATCGCAGTTCTCGGACGCCTTCGAGATCAAAGAGGACATCGGCGTCGGCTCGTACTCCATCTGCAAGCGCTGCATACACAAAGGAACCGGCATGGAGTACGCAGTCAAGGTGAAGCAGCACCATCACCACGTCTGCTTTTACACTCTTATACACACACACACCAAAGCCATGAATTCAGTCCCCTGATAGCGTCTTTAAAACCTAATATTTCATATTTATAGATCATCAACAAGTCCAAGAGAGACCCGACGGAGGAGGTGGAGATCCTGCTGAGATATGGACAGCATCCCAACATCATCACCCTCAAGGACGTGAGTCAGACAACAGATTCATGTTTCAGATTCCCGCACGAAAAAAGTAAATGTTCATGGACTTCTTTGACTCAGATTGTCGAGCAGTTTGTCCAGAGATTAAAATCTGGTATCAAATTAAATCTGGGTTTAGACCGACCTGTTTAAAGTGATATGAAGTCATCTCCACTTAAATTACCGATTTATTCTTTTATTCCTCGACCTTTATTTTTTCAGTCTGCTAAAATTAAGAGTTATTTTTTAATATTTAGTGTGTTTCACTTATTAGTAGGGAGAATATACTAGATCAATCTGATGGTGATCTGTCAGAGCGCCCTCTGCTGGATGACAAGGACAACTACTTCAAACGGTCTGCTGCACACAGAATACATTTTGAATTCGAACAGTTCGTAACACTTCGAACGTTATTTACATTTAAACGAATGTTTTAAATTGTGAATAAAAAGTGTTATTATTATTATTATTATTACTATACTTAAAAAGCAGCATTTTCTAATATTTTTTTTTAAACTTTGAACGCTCATCAGAGTTGACTTATTTCTGCAGAGGAACCAGCTGATTCAGAGATTTCCCATCTTTGCTGCATGAACAGATCACTTCACTTATTTAGTCTTCATCTGTTGTTTTTTCTACTTGTATTTTGAGTTAAATCAGCTGTGATCACTGCAGCGCTGCGGTACAATAAGAAACCTGGAGCCTCGGGGCGAGATGAGACGGTTCACCCGACATCACCGAGCTTAACTCGTTTTGTAAAGCTGGGTCACTTTTAAGTCGATCACCTGCTGCTGCACAGCGTCGGATCAAAAAGAAACCTGCCGAGTCATGGTTTCTCCAGCATCCAGAGGTTTACGACAAAGTGATTAATAATGTTTTAACAGATCAGACTTTACATTTCCTATTAAAAACCAGCTTTAAATGATGAATTATAACATAAACACAGACGGGGATTTTGGAAGATATTTTGATTAATTCAAAAACAACAGCAGCACTTATAAACCTCTAATATGACATATTTTTAGCTTTTTAAGTTGCTCATAATTAGAGAGCTTTGTTTAATGAGAAGCCGGCGTTATTTTGGTGCCGCAGGTGTACGACGACGGCCGCTCGGTGTTCCTGGTGACGGAGCTGATGAAAGGAGGCGAGCTGCTGGACAAAATCCTGCGACAGAAGTTTTTCTCCGAGCGGGAAGCCAGCGCCGTCCTCTACACCATCACCAAGACGGTGGAGTACCTGCACGTTCAGGGGGTGAGTCTACGTAGAAACATCAACTGGAGCTCCTCTGCTTCAATACTTGCATTAAAAAAAAACAAAAAAAACACCACCTGAATTGTGATTTGAAGGTGGTGCACAGAGACCTGAAGCCCAGCAACATCCTGTACGTGGATGAGAGCGGGAACGCCGAGTCCATCCGGATCTGCGACTTCGGGTTCGCCAAGCAGCTGCGAGCGGAGAACGGCCTGCTCATGACGCCGTGCTACACCGCCAACTTCGTCGCCCCGGAGGTACGGCCGACATTTTGTTTGTCTTCATTTTATTTTCATTAAAGAGGGAAAAACCAGAGGCTGTATATAAAAGTGTTCGTAGTTTCCGGGTCCAAAACAACGAGATGGAAGTGTCTTCAGCTGCAATACCAGCGAGTGCCACTAGAGGTCGGCTCCAAAAAGCCTCCGGCTCCATAGACTCCCATTCAACTTCTCTCATCAAATCCAAAGTGAATAAAATGTGTCCATCAGTTATCTCGGTGTTGTTAGCTAAAGTCACTCCTTCTTCTTAGTTTTCTGGAGGTCCATCTGAAAATAATCCCTCATTCATTAGAAAAGAAGATTCAAGAAGACATGTTTTTGGGGGCGTGTCTGTTTGATTGACAGGCCTGTGGTGCAGTCAGGTTACAGCTATCGGTGGGCGGGACGTAGTATCGTCAGGTTTCCGATCAGATCGGTCAGATCCACCGCTGGCTCCTCCCCCAGCTCATCCAAATATGGTCACTTCCTGCTCCAAACCGCTGCGAACATAACGGGTGACGTCACTGACTTCCTGTGTCCACCAGGTGCTGAAGAAGCAGGGCTACGACGCAGCCTGCGACATCTGGAGTCTGGGAGTGCTGCTGTACACCATGCTGACGGGGTACGCCGACCCTTTAAACACACGGCCGTGTGACATCACAACACCTGAGGACTCCGGGTCGTCTCCCGGTTTTGACGTCTTCAGTTTTGGTTCCGGGTGTTTGACTCTGTTCTTCTTCCGTCTCTCCTTCCAGCTTCACTCCGTTTGCGAACGGTCCCGAGGACACGCCGGAGGAGATTCTGGCTCGGATCGGCAGCGGGAAGTTCTCCCTCAGCGGAGGGTACTGGACCTCGGTGTCGGCTGAGGCCAAGGTGTGTCCATCAGTGTGTGTCCATCAGTGTGTGTTCATCAGTGTGTGACCCACAGAGTTGACATGTGACCTCTGACCCCTCAGGACCTGGTGTCCAAGATGCTGCACGTGGACCCCCACCGGCGTCTGACGGCCGGTCAGGTCCTCAGACACCACTGGGTGACGCACCGAGACCAGCTGCCTAAATACACCCTGAACAGGCAGGACGCCCCGCACCTCGTCAAGGTGAGCCCGTCTGTCCCTCTACCTGTCTGTCTGTCCGTCTGTCTGTCCGTCTGTCTGTCCGTCCGCCTGTCTGTCCGTCCGTCTGTCCGTCTGTCTCGGCCGTTCTTCCTTCCTTCCTTATTATTATTAAGTTTAGATATTTGTGCTCTATGATTCGTCCTGAACTGAAACAGCAACATTAGAAGTCAACAATAGAGTCATGAAAGCTGAAATCTAATGGTGCTTCCTGTCTCCTCCTCCAGGGGGCGATGGCGGCCACCTACTCGGCCCTCAACAGGAACGTCCCCCCGGTTCTGGAGCCGGTGGGATGTTCCACTCTGGCCCAGCGGAGGGGGATGAAGAAGCTCACCTCCACCGCCCTGTGACCTCCTCCTCCTCCTCCTCCTCCTCCTCCTCCTCTTCCTCCTCCTGTCAACTCTGACCTCGATCTGACCCCCCCCCCCCCTCCCGGCGGGACAGACTACTGATGGACCCGGGAACTGCTAAAGCCAAATAGGAGCACAGAGACCGCCCACCTCCCCCTCTCCTCCCCTCCCCTCCCCTCCTAGCACCGCCCCCTCCCCGCCCTGCACCTTAACGGGCTCTTCTGATTGGATGTCTCCTGCTGTCTCACCTTCACTGATCAACAGCCGGATTGAGGAAACCTGTCGACTCTTCTTGCTTTGGACAATCAGCGGCGCCTCGCGGAGACGCAGCACGCCGGGAAAATAAAAGTACTGTATTTATTTACGGAGGGGGGGGGGGGGGGGCCATAGGAACATGTAAGGTATGCATTTAAAGAGCTAGGGACCTCGTTATCATACTGTCGTCATGGTTACTGCGTAGCTGTAGATCCTGCATTTAAACCTCAAGTAGCCTGTGAGACGACGGCGTCTGCAGAACGGGACAGAAGGCGGGAAATCACACGTCGACATTCAGCATCAGATTCACCTGCAGAACCCAGAACAGAACCAATCAGAGCCGGAGGTCCGGAGTCAGTTCTGGGGGAAGGAAAGTCTCTCAGGAGCTGGAATTAGTTGTTTTTTTTCTGCAGAGACTTCCAGTGTTTTCATGTTTCATCTGCAAAAGAACAAAGACGACGGCCCCGAGTGTGACGGTGGCCCGTCGGGGACAAAAACTCACAATCGAGCTTTTGTCCCGGCAGGATTTACACCGACTAACATCCTGATGTTTTCTGTCGTCAACAAATCCCACGATGCGCCTCCTCCGTCTGGCCGTCGGCTCAGAGCACACCGAGTCTCCAAAAGCATCAGAGATATTCCCTCAAAAATTTGCTTTTATTTTGGTGAACAAACAGGAAGAAACCAGCGCATTTGTCGGGGACTATTTCCAGCGGCGGATTAATCCCCCGCTCGGTGCTGCGGGGAGTCTCCGTGGCAGCAGGACGTGTTTGTGGGATTCAGTCAGAGTGTGCGTGACTCACTGATGTTTGTCTTCCTGGTAGTTTTGGCAACAGCGAGGTTCATCTCGGCGCTGGTTTGACTCGTCGTGGGATCTGTTGACGGTCAGAAAAATGTCGAATTCAAACAGATTCATCCTTTAAACCAAAAAGTAATCAGGGAGTAAAAGTCGAGTCTAAAATAATCAAAGGTTGAGCAGAAAAATCTCTGCTGATGCTGCCTTTTGATTTAGAGCTGCACAAGCTGACCTGCTGCTGCCCCCTGGTGGCCACGGGAGGGAGGAACATTTGAGGAGCATCAGTGTCACTTATTATATCAAAAGTATTCTGACAGTTGAAGAACTTCAGAGCAACAGATTTATTCAAAGTATTTCACTCTTATGAGCAACTAGTAAATAACTAAATATTAAGTTTTAGAATTACTGTTGAAATAAAAACATAAAATATCAAAATATTTTACTTTAAAAAAAAACAGTCTGCCTAAAAAAAACCTGAGAATCTGAATTCAACGTCTCAATAAATTTAATTTCAGAATTAGAATTTGATTTCAGTGAACTAGAATATTTTGTTCGATTTTGGACATTTTTAAAAGAAAAATTAAGCCAAAGTTAAAATAAAGTATTTAAAAAAAGTGCATGATGTTAAATTTCCTTCTGAAAATATCTAAAAGTTGAATTCAAAACCGCATAAATCCAGAAAAATATTTTCAAGTTCAGAAAATGGCTCGTAACATCTTCCTGAAGTATATTCAAATTTTGAATATAATATTTCATTTAATATCAACAACCTAAATGTAAATATTTACATTTCAAGATAATTTTGTCATTTTTGCTTGCAAACGACTTTATAAACCAAAAGAAGACTTTAAAAAATGCTAAATATCCAAATTTCTGAATTTTCTTTTGCTTTAAAAAAACACTTTTCATAGTTAACTTATTAAGTAAGAAGCTGCTGATTCGTTGCAGCTCTAATAAAACCATTTGTTTAAATGAAACGTAACAACGTGCCGCAGATCCTCCGATCGAAACAGGAAAACTGTTTTTTGAAATCTTGTGCAGCTTTAAGTCGTGTCAGTAAATTCAAACAGAAAAGTTTCAGGAAGGCCTTTTTTTAAAAGCTTCCTTAACTCGAGGAGTCTTTTTTTTTATTATTATTATTATTTTTGTCTTCCTGCTTCCTACGAACTGTCACTTGAACCCGGCCGAGCCTCCGACCGCCTGTGAGCCGACCGATCGCCTCCACGTGCAACAGAACTGTAAATATGTCGAGCAACTCAGGTGTCATGACTCAAGACGACGATGCATTTTTCTACGTCCGGGAGGAGGGGGGACGGGGGGACGGGGGGGTAAAAACATCTGGCTCCACGTCGACCTGAAAAAATATGAATGATAGTCACAACTAAAAACATCTTATTGAGACAAAATGATGAGAAAAAAACTTTTCAGGTAAAAAAGGCAAAAAAAAAGTTTGGTTAAAAATCAGAGCTTGTCGAAGTTTTTCCTTTTTTCATGAAGCTTTCTCATTTTATTTGATGACTTTTACTCAATCAGACAGAATATTGACTGTTTTTGTCATATTTTTGACTTTATAGGTGAAGATTTTGACTTTTTTTTCTTTTGAAATTGTGACAATTTACTTGATAATTCAAAATGTTTCAGTCCGACTTTGTCTCGTATTTTTGCCCTCCGGCTCTTAATTCTCACTTTGTATCTGACAATTTAGACTTTCTGATATTTTTCCTTTTTTAGGTGATAATTTTTAATTCTTCTTTTAAAAAATGTACCAACTTATTTGATCACTTTCACTTTTCATCAAAGAATTTTAACTTCCAATTTGATTATTTTGACATTTCTTGGGTTATTTTTTGACATTTTAAGTGAAAATTCAGTTTTTCTTTAAAAAAAAAATTACAATTCATTTCAGAATTTTGACATTTCTCTGACAAACGTTGGTAAACCAGAATGTTTTACTTTGTCTTTTGACCTATTTTGACATTTCATCTGATAAATTTATCATTTTTCTGATCATTTTGACTCTTTGGTGGCTGCTTTTTAAATCACGTCTAACTTTTAGAAAATATTTTGTCTTTTACCGGCGCCGAGCGTCTCCTCGCCGAGCGTCGCCGAGCGTCTCCTCGCCGAGCGTCTCCTCGCCGAGCGTCTCCTCGCCGAGCGTCTCCTTTAATCCTCCGGTTTCGGGTTGAAACTGCTTCCTCTCGGCTCGTCTGAATGTCCGTCAACATAAAGGGATGAACTGCAGATTTTCTTTCTGCTCTCTGTATAATTATTGAATATATAAGTGTTGATCTCTCCATGTACAGCTCTGGGATAAAGACATGTAAAAGAATTCATTTTATGTTTCTGTAATTATGAACAGGGGAATAGCTTTCTGTCTGTCTTTGACTCTTCATCTCGCTCCTCCTCCTCCTCCTCCTCCTCCTCCTCCTCCTCTTCTCTGTGACCCCGTCGGAGACGCGTTCAGCCCTGCTGCTACGCCAGCTCTCTGTTTTTGTACCTGCAGCGAGAGTTGGACTTTCTATTAAAACCAATAAAAACCAATATTCAGCTGAGAAGGCGTCGAGTTTTTTATTGACTTTAAACACTTGTTTTCTGGTTCGTCGTTTACTGGCTGGAAGTTGTTGTTGTTGTTGTTGTTGTTGTTGTTTTTATACTAAATTTAAATTAAATCAATGAAGGATGTGAAAAAAAGAAGGAATCCGAAATGAAGGGCTGAGAGCAAAATGGATGTTTTTGGTCCAAGAGAACTCCACCCCTCCAAGAGAACTCCACCCCTCCAAGAGAACTCCACCCCTCCAAGAGAACTCCACCCCTCAAAGAGAACTCCACCCCTCAAAGAGAACTCCACCCCTCAAGGAGAACTCCACCCCTCCAGGAGAACTCCACCCCTCCAAGAGAACTCCACCCCTCAAAGAGAACTCCACCCCTCAAGGAGAACTCCACCCCTCAAGGAGAACTCCACCCCTCCAGGAGAACTCCACCCCTCAAGGAGAACTCCACCCCTCAAAGAGAACTCCACCCCTCCAAGAGAACTCCACCCCTCAAAGAGAACTCCACCCCTCCAGGAGAACTCCACCCCTCCAAGAGAACTCCACCCCTCCAGGAGAACTCCACCCCTCAAGGAGAACTCCACCCCTCAAAGAGAACTCCACCCCTCCAAGAGAACTCCACCCCTCAAAGAGAACTCCACCCCTCCAAGAGAACTCCACCCCTCCAGGAGAACTCCACCCCTCCAGGAGAACTCCACCCCTCAAAGAGAACTCCACCCCTCAAGGAGAACTCCACCCCTCCAGGAGAACTCCACCCCTCAAAGAGAACTCCACCCCTCAAGGAGAACTCCACCCCTCAAGGAGAACTCCACCCCTCAAAGAGAACTCCACCCCTCCAGGAGAACTCCACCCCTCCTCCACCCCTCAAGGAGAACTCCACCCCTCAAAGAGAACTCCACCCCTCAAAGAGAACTCCACCCCTCAAGGAGAACTCCACCCCTCAAGGAGAGGTGTCCAGCAGGGCTCCAGATGTCCTCCGTAGTTCAGCTTTATACAGTGTGACCAACAGTCACCTCCGTTGCCTTTGTCTCTGCTTTCGTATGGTAACACAGAGTTGTTTAGGTCACAACATGAGGACACCGGAGTCGTTGATTAGATGCAGAAAGTCAAACAAAAAGAAATCACTTGCAAATAAGACAGAAACCAGAAGAGACTTTTCGGAGCCACGATGCAAACAAGAGGAGACAAATCTTTTTTTACATCAGCTGATCTTTTAAAAGTATGAAACATTTTCATACAAATCCCAAACTAATAATTGTTAAAAAAAAAAAAAAAAAAAGACGAACAAACAAACAAACAGCCTTTAAATGAATAAAATGCCGCTTGAAATTTGGGATTTAAATCAGATTTCAGGATTTTAATTCAGCCTCATTGAAAAGATTCAAAATATTCACACAATGAGGAAAATGACAGCGTTAAAAATCAGTGGGGTTTCCCTTTAATTGACAAAGTTTCAGAAACAAATCAAACTTCAAACAGCAAAGAATTAACAAAAAACACATAAAAAACAACAAACATTTCATCCCCAAACACTGGATTTCATTTCAAATATAATAAAAACTAAACAAACATCAATAAAACCAGAAACACAGCTGCAGCTCATCTCCGTCTCTCCACCAGTCTGCTCATATTTGGATGGTTTTTAGCACCTTTGACTCGTGATTTATTTATTTATTTATATTCTTTTAAGAGTTTAAAATATAAATGTTTAACAGGATATTTTATATTTTGAAAAAATAAAACTTGTTTTAGCTCAAAAGAAGTTAAATTCAACATATCTTATTTTTTCTTTCATCCACATTTTGGGCTCATTTACGTTGGTCCCCAATCTGCGGGTCAGGACCCCTTAAAGGGTCCCAACATAAATCCTAAAGGGCCCTGTGATGATTTAAGGAATAAAAAACAGAAAAGTTTTTAATTTCTGTTTCACAAAATAACTTGAAACTCTTTAATCTCCTCAGAGACGTCGTCAGATGAGCTGAAATGTAAACAACACGTGATAAACAGGAAATAAAAGACGTTTGGGGACATCGTTTTTTTGTTTTTAATTAAAATGTAAAAATGACACCGACTACTTCACACGATCGTCTTTTGTTGTTTTTACTTCACAAACAACTTAAATCCTTGTTAAAAATATATTTCACATGTAGTTCCTCCTTCTTCTGATATCAGTTTATGTTTTCATCTTTTTTTTTTCTTTCCAAACCAAAGTTTGTACATCAGATAAAAAGCAGTAAGATGTGTTGAGCAGCTGCTTTCGATCGCATCGCGCGCTCTTCCTCAGCGGGCCGAAGATGTTTGGAGTTTTTATTCTCCGATGAAAAGTCGTCATAAAACAAACGGCCGTTGGAGGCGACGTGAGGAAGATCATGTGATGCGACTGAAAGCTCGGAGCTGCTGTTTGTTTGTTTCACGCGGATTGTAGTGAAATCAGTTTACAGACAAACAGGCGGTCGTGTTGTTGTTGTTGTTGTTGTTGTTGTTGTTGTTGTTGTCAGACGTGAGCCCGACACAGACGAGGTCGCTCAGAGGTCGTCCGTGAGGTCAGAAGTCGGAGTCGTCTGTGGCCGAGTTATCGGCGGCGGCTCCGAACGTGGGCGGGGCGTTTCCGCCCGACTCCGACACCTCCTTCTCCACCTCCTCCTCCACCTCCACCTCCTTCTCCACCTCCTCCTCCTTCTTCCTGCTGTGGTTCCTGATGTGCACGCTCAGACCCCTCTCGGTCATCTCGTAGATGCGACACTTGGCGCAGTAGTACGGCGTCACGCCGACGTGCCTGAACTGGTCGGCGAGGTACGAGGCGATGGTCTTGAAGCCTCTGCTGCAGACGTCGCAGCGCGGGACGACGCCGGCGTGCGTCTTCTGCATGTGTCTCCTCAAACCCCACCGTGACCCCGAGTACCCCGTCTGGCCCGTCTGGCCCGTCTGGCCCGCCGGCCCGGCCGCGCAGAGGCGGCAGGTGAACACCGCCTCCTGGTTGGCGTGGCGTTTGGTGTGCGCGTCCAGCTCCACCTGCGTGCGGACGCTCTGCTGGCAGGTGGAGCAGAAGAAGGTCTTCCTGCCCTCCGTGTGGTGCATCTGCTTCAGGTGGACGGCCAAACCCGACGCCCGCTTGAAGAGCTTCCCCGGCGGCGGGCACAAGGAGCACATCAGCGTCTTCCTCCCGGCGGCCGAGTTCATGGCCATGATGTCGCTGTGGTCGCCGAGCGCCAGCACGCTCTTGTTGCTCACCGCCGCCGCCTCCTTCCTGAGCCGCGCCTCCTCCAGCAGCCGCCTCCTCTGGCTCACCTTGTGCCTCGGCCTCTGCGGTCTGGACGGCGCCGCGTTCTCTCGTTTGACCGCCGGCTTCTTGGCGGGCAGCGAGCGGTCCACGGACATGGTGAACTGGTAGCTCTCTCCCTCCTCCTCGGGGTTCGAGTACTCGATGACGTAGACGCCGTCGTCCTCGTCCTCGGCGGCGGGCTCGTCCTCGGCGGGCAGCGAGTACTCCACCTCGTAGTACTGCGGCGCGTCCGCTTTGGCCTTCCCCCCGCCGTGCGACGGCTCCCCGGCGATGTGGGAGTCGTCGATCCTCACCACCGTTATCTGGTCCATCCCGCCTGCGTAGTCCCAGTTTCCACCTCGAAGCGCCGGCTGCTCAGAAGACGCCTGAAGTGACAAAAAAATTGGCAGCAAATAAATGAATATCTCACACTTAAAATGCTCGAACATATTCTTCTACGGGTCTGTTGTCTTCATTATTTTGTACAAGTATTGGAAAACAATAATAATTACCATTAATAACATCACTACTGTATCTCGTTGTCCTTCAGAATTAAAGTAAATCCACGTTTTACATTAAAAACGAGTGTTTGTTTCTATTTGTTCTTTTATGCAAGAAATAAAAGTTCCATACAACATTAAAATATGTTCAACATGACGTTAATAAAACACGAATAAAGAAATTACATTAGTTAACAATTGTATTTAAGGAAATGCTTTTATTTCTTTAAAAGCATGTTTACAGCAGCAAACATGAAAACACGTTTCTGAAAACGAGGGTTCATTGAAAAATCTGCTGTTTTAAGAAGAAGCTGAACAATAGGAGCAAAGTTCTTCTTCTTCTGTTGAACTCGAGTTCCTTTCTGGAATAAAGACTCACCACCTCTTCTCCGGCTGCGATATTTTGTCCGAATCTTTTAAATAAACGTGAGAATGACGTCAACACTCACCTGGATCCTGCTGCCGGAGTCAGCCATCACAGACCTGAAAACACGACCGCGGCTAACGTTAGCTCCAACGACCGAGAGAGACGCGGCCGGAAGTTCACGCCGAACGAGTTTATTTTTTCTCACTTTGCACCGGCTGGCTCGTTATCAGGTGAAGTCAACGGTTAAACTGCGCGTCAGAAACAGATGATGAGGAACCTTTAGTCGATGGAGGGTTGACTGGATGCGGGAGGCCCGTCGGTTTACCCCCCAACAAAAAGGTCTATTTTTCTTCCTGCAATATGAGCAGCGGCCTGTGGGAGGGACGGTGCGCCCCCTGGTGGCGCGGAGGAGTACAACCAACTCAGTGCGCCCCCTGGTGGCGCGGAGGAGTACAACCAACTCAGGCTTCGACTGGTTTCCATGATGTTTAAATTCAAGGAAAAACGGAGAGTTCAATAAATGTATAAATATAAATTAACCCACTTAAAGGGGTATAACATTTGGTGGTTTCAGACTTTAAAAAAAAAATCTTTTGCAGTGCATAAATCACAAAAACAATAAACGTAGTTGGTAGAAAAATACAATTAAAGATAAAATTAAACTGGACTTAATAAAATATTTAAAAAAATGAATTTGTATTATCAGATATTCCTACTTTAACATTAACTCCGAGTGCTTATTGGCTGTTTGTGTTGTTTTCCCGCCGTTGTCTCTGTAACGATCTCTTTTATCAATAAAGCAACGCGGCTTTTGAATACCTCCATCCACGCATGCGCAGACCGGTGTAGACGCTCAGCGCTGACGAACGGAGCAGCTCAGTCGGTTCAGACCTCCGCGATCACCGGGGAACAGTCCGCGATCACCGGGGAACAGTCCGCGATCACCGGGAAACAGTCCGCGATCACCGGGAAACAGTCCGCGATCACCGGGAAACAGTCCGCGATCACCGGGAAACAGTCCGCGATCACCGGGAAACAGTCCGCGATCACCGGGGAACAGTCCGCGATCACCGGGGAACAGTCCGCGATCACCGGGAAACAGTCCGCGATCACCGGGAAACAGTCCGCGATCAACGGGAAACAGTCCGCGTCGGAGCACCTGGTTGTTTTCCACCGAGCGGATCACAAGCGACCGAGGCGGGAAAGAACATGCCCAAAAATAAAGGTGGGACACGACGTGTGTGTGTGTGTGTGTGTGTGTGTGTGTGTGTGTGTGTGTGTGTGTGTGTGTGTGTGTGTGTGTGTGTGTGTGTGTGTGTGCGCGCGCGCGCTCGCCGCGAGGAAGACGCACGCAGCGAAAACGTGACACCGACGGGCTAACGCTAAAGTTAGCACGGGTCCGTGTCGGACCGGACCGGACCGGTTCTGTCTGAAAGGAGGAAGTTACGTTTATTAAAAGTTGTGCAGCTCTTCGTGCCCGTTAGCCAGCTAGCTAACGCTCTTACCGTTGTAATGCGGTTGCTAGCCGACGCGGCTAACTAGCCGACTGCTAGCTGGGTAAACCGCACCCCGGCCCGGCCCGTCCGGCCCGGTCCGGTCCGGTCCGGTCCGGTCCGGAGTCAGAAGACTTCAACGAGTCTGGAAATAAATTCATGAAATCTGGTCCACGAAGACTCGAGATCATCGAGTCTTCGTGGACCGACTGTCCGCCTGAGACTCACCTCTGGATCTGGGCCTTCAACGGACCTCCGTCCATTGTTACTGGGAAGTAACGGAGTACTAATGAAGTACTCGCGTCCTGTAACGGAGTACTAATGAAGTACTCGCGTCCTGTAACGGAATATTAATGAAGTACTCGCGTCCTGTAACGGAGTACTAATGAAGTACTCGCGTCCTGTAACGGAGTACTAATGAAGTACTCGCGTCCTGTAACGGAGTACTTAATGAAGTACTCTCGTCCTGTAACGGAGTACTAATGAAGTACTCTCGTCCTGTAACGGAGTACTTCAGAAGTACTCGCGTCCTGTAACGGAGTACTTCAGAAGTACTCGCGTCCTGTAACGGAGTACTAATGAAGTACTCGCGTCCTGTAACGGAGTACTTCTGAAGTACTCGCGTCCTGTAACGGAGTACTAATGAAGTACTCGCGTCCTGTAACGGAGTATTAATGAAGTACTCGCGTCCTGTAACGGAGTACTAATGAAGTACTCTCGTCCTGTAACGGAGTACTAATGAAGTACTCTCGTCCTGTAACGGAGTACTTCAGAAGTACTCGCGTCCTGTAACGGAGTACTAATGAAGTACTCGCGTCCTGTAACGGAGTACTTCTGAAGTACTCCCATCCTGTAACGGAGTACTTCAGAAGTACTCGCGTCCTGTAACGGAGTACTTCAGAAGTACTAATACAACACCGTGAAAACACGTCATTACACATTAAAGTCCTGCGTACACAACTTTAGTTGTTCAAAATATTTTTAGATGTAAGCAATTCAATTTACAGCCTTAAGAGAAAAACCAACAACAGATGGAAGAACAAACTCCAACAGAACCAAGGAACCTCCACCAGAACCAGAACCAGAGGTGGAGAACATCTGCCTCCACTGGGTTGGTGGTGAGAGGAGAGCAGAGAGAGAAAAGGACAGCATGGAGATACAAGACATGAACTACAACCGCAGAGCCGAGACGACCGGTGGACATCTGTAAAAAGAAAGGACAGAAACCATCATGAAGTTAATGAGAGTTATGAGTGAAGAGAGGAAAGAAGCCCAGTGCATCATGGGAGGTCCCCCAGCAGCCTCGGCCTGTAACAGCATCTCTGCAGGATGGTTCAGCTTCACCTGAGCAGCTCCACGAGGAACTTTATCAAAAAGGACGTTTTAAATCTGACCTTTAACGCTAAAGAGGATTATTCTACTTTTAGATTAATATTACTGCTGTAGATGTTAAAGGTTTAACTTTCAATTTATCAAAAAACACGTGAAACTATATTGACATGCCTTCCATCTGGCAGGAAGGGTGAGAGATTATAATCTTATAAAGTACCTCGTAAAGAGTTCAGACGTGTTGTGGAGTAAAGTTCAATATTCACCAGTAAGAAGGGAACGTCCACCTGGTTCATATTGACCAGCCAACGTTGGTGTACAGATGTGTGCGTCTCTTGTTTTTGTTGTTTGCTTCCAGCTGCTTTTGAAATGAAAGTGAGCAGCTCGTTCTCCAAAATGAAATAAAAAATGAGAACATTTATGATTCGAGGAGGAAGTGTGTCAACTAGATTTTACACACAAAGAGCAGAATAAACTGAAAATGACGTGATTAAAAACTAAAAAGTCACAGAATTGATAACTTGATTTTTTTCATCTCTGCTTTCAGGAAAAGGAGGAAAAAATCGGCGACGTGGAAAGAACGAGAATGAGTCTGAGAAGAGAGAGCTGGTGTTCAAAGAGGACGGACAGGGTGAGGTCTGGTTCGGTTTACTGACGGCTGCACTCGAAAGAAAACTAAACAACCGGGAAAAGGATAATGATGATAATTGATTAATCAGTTTCAGACTAAAAAAAAAAGGCAACAAAATTTGAATAGTTTTAACGTCCTCAAACATGAGAATGTAAATTAGAGTAAATTAAACATTTTTAGGGCCAAAACAACCTGCAGATTCAAACACGGATCAGTGAGACGAACTAAAAATGAGGACAGTCGGCAGGATGAACAGGAATCTGTTAAAACCCGACAGGCCGGCGGTGATCCGTCTGAGGAGACGACTTTCGGTCCTCACGGCTGAAATGTGTTCACGGCATCGCTTGTAAATATTGAGATTTTTTTTTCTCTGCAGCTTCTTGAAATATTTATATATCCACAGCGTGTGTTTATGAGGATTTAAATAATCAAAAATAACCTGCATTAATTCAGCTCAATCACACAGAGGGGTTTGTATAGTTCATGTCGACAGGAAAAGCATCTTTAAAACCCTCCGTAGGGTGAAAGTGAAGTAATAATGTGCTCTAAAAGCAGGATTGTTCTCCTGCCTGGTTTCCTGTTGAAAGCGTTCTTCCTCTTTCTGTTGTTCCACCAACAGCAAGAACCTTCCTGTTCACACACCGGAGATTCTTCCATTTCCACCCGCAGCTCTTTTTCTGGACTCATCGCACACTTTTCTATCACAAATATTATATTTCCAGAAGTGATCAGATGCTTTTGACCAATGAAACCCAATTTGACTGTTTTTATTTTTTGTGGTTTTATTCAGATAAAATTCTTAAAATGGCTTATTTCATAATAAAGATGTTAGTTTCCGGTAGGACATCAGTAGAAACGCTCTTAAATGCTGCAGGAAATAATAGCCATTGTAAATAATTAGTATTTTAGGTTATCTAGCTTTAAATCTCTCATTCAGACTCTGGTGGTTTGTCAGAACTCGTTGTGTATATTTTGACCCGTCTCCTCCTCCTCCTCCTCCTCCTCCTCCTCCTCCTCCTCCTCCTCCTCCTCTTCTTCTTCTTCTCTCGTCTCTCAGAATACGCTCAGGTGATAAAGATGTTGGGGAACGGCCGTCTGGAGGCCATGTGCTTCGACGGGACCAAGCGGCTCTGCCACATCAGAGGAAAACTCCGGAAAAAGGTGGGAAAGTCCGGAGTGTCCTCTCTCACCTTTTTAACCCACCGGCTCACACACATGACCCCCCCCCCCCAATTAATGCTACCTCAGCGTTTTCTCCGTGGCTGGTCAACCACTGTTAATGTGGCAGCGTGGACTCCGTTGACCGTGTGTGTGTGTTTGTGTTATGTGTGTGTGTGTGTGTGTGTGTGTGTGTGTGTGTGTGTGTGTGTGTGTGTGTGTGTGTGTGTGTGTGTGTGTGTGTGTGAGGGTCACGAAGTGTACGACTCGGTGTAATCTCTGCTGTCTTTTGTCTTCCTCCAGGTTTGGATTAACACGTCAGACATCATCCTGGTCGGGTTGAGGGATTACCAGGTGGGTGGGAGACACACACACACACACACACACACACACACACACACACACACACACACACACACACACACACACGGATCTTTTTTCTTTCCGTTCTTTCAGTCGTTGTGTATCTGAAGGTTCTCGGTCGTCCGGGTCGTAGTCAGTCCGGGTTTTTATCTAGAGGCTGCTGGACTTTGTCCAAAAAAGCTTCTTCTGATTAGTTTTGATTGTGATTTGTTGATTTCTGCCAAAGCTGAGAAAAGTTATGGATTTACAGGAACACGAGGTCAATAGAAGTTTTCATATCTTGTCATTTTTATCAATAACTTGAGATCCTTTAAACTTCGTACACGTTTGAAGAAAGACGTCTGAACTGCTATCTTCAAGACGGCGAGCTTTGTTTACTGTTGTCGTTTACCTCGGAGGCTAGATCAACGAAGCGTGTTGACTTTAAACACGGCAGAGCGTCGGACTCAAAACCTTCAACTTGTGTTTCAGGACAACAAAGCTGACGTCATCCTGAAGTACAACGCAGACGAGGCTCGCAGTTTGAAAGCGTACGGAGAGCTGCCGGAGCACGGTGAGTTTCACTGCAGACATAATCAGGATGTCTTCGAAGGGACAAGAGTCCAGGAGGGAAACTGGGACAGACGAGAGGAAGAAGTACTTTGGTCTCTTCCAAATCGAAAACTTCAGGACTCTTGTCGAATAACGTGTGCAGTTACAGACTTTCACCAGCAGAAGGCCTCATTTCACTTGACTTTTTAATTACAACGTTATCATCCCTTTCTGTTGCCTCTGCGTCACCGTGGAGTAGAAACTATTGCTGCAGCAGTGAGATGATCATTTAATTGATAAACTTCTCCTCACAGCCAAAATCAACGAGACAGACACCTTCGGGCCCGGAGATGACGACGAGATCCAGTTCGATGACATCGGCGATGATGATGAAGACATTGATGATGTAAGTTTTTTTTAAATTTTTTTATTCAACGTACCTTTTCTTGCTGATTGTCAATGAAGTTATTTGTGTTAATAAAGGGAGTTTTGTTTAAAAATTAATTTCCTGGAGGGACTGTTAAATCTGTTAAAAGAACACGTGAAATGTTCTTTAAGTTGAACTAACCGAGTTTCCTGTCTTTTCTGTGCAGATCTAAGCGCCTGCTGCTGGAAGGGGATGATGGGATTTTACTACAGATGCTCCAATTAGGATATTTTGAGCCGATTACAGCACACCGACAATAATTATTTTTATTAAGATAAGCCTATGCCAATCCAATACCGTTCATTAATACACAATATGTTTATTCCAGTTTGTTTACCACCAGTTTGACGTCTTTGTTGTTTGGAGAACTTTTAAGTGCATTTCA
The DNA here is from genome assembly GCF_029030835.1 of Brachyistius frenatus. Taxonomy (NCBI): domain Eukaryota; kingdom Metazoa; phylum Chordata; class Actinopteri; family Embiotocidae; genus Brachyistius; species Brachyistius frenatus. The sequence goes on along the minus strand of NW_027210664.1, from coordinate 1,747,450 downwards.
CAGCTGAGGAGGAGGAGGAGGAGGAGGACCAGGAGGACCACCACCGGCTCCTTTTGATTTGTTGTTAACGATGACGCTGCTCTAGAAAGACCATTTTGAGTGTTCGCTGTAAGCGGCTGCAGCCAGCTACCTGGTAACCACGGCAATGCAGATAGTCACCCCCCCTTTTTTTTTTTTCCTGCCTTCAAGCAGTTGGATTGGAGAATCAGGAGTTGGCTGATCACCAATTTGGGTGACTATCTGGAGCATTGCTAGATTTTATTTTAACTTTTTTTTTTACTTTTTACATCAACAAAAAAAAACCCCCGACAACTCTGCTGTTTCACTCAGAGTTTTTCCTTCTTTATTATACTATTTTTTTTTTTTGCATTTAATGTTGAGGAAACAGTCGCTCATTGTTTTGTAGAGATCGACCTCAAGACTGCAAAAATATCCAGCACCAAATGCACGTGATGTTTTAAAAAAAATTAAAAAAAAACAAGACAAGAAGTTGTATTTATATTATTTTCACTCTCTGTGGAATTTAGAAACAGTATCTTTGGAATCGATAATAAAAAGATGAACCAGATGTTTTTTTTGTTTTGTTTTTCTGTATCATTGTAGCTGTGAGACAGTCTGAAAGCTGTTTATCGATGACAGATAATAACTTTTTTTTTTGTGGCTCTATATCCTTCATGTTTGTACTTTTTGTTCGTGTCCTGCTCCTGGCAGCGTGTCACAGTGTTTTGGGATGAACCATGGCCTTAACGAAGGCCCCCCCTCACCCCCCCACCCCGCAATCAAAGGAAGAATCTAATGTAATTTTCTATCGTTTCCCTTATTTGTGTTTCTGCCTGGTATTTTTTTCTTTTGTTCCCATGTTCTGTTAACTCTGCTGCTCGCTCTGCGGCTGCAGCACCTGGTGAAGCTCGGCCCGGTCCGCCGCTCCGTCTCACGCTGGACCAGCGGTTCCCAAACCTGTCCACCATTGCCACATACGCCCCCGCCCCAGTAAAACCAGTAAAACCTCACAGCACAGCCATCTGTCTTACACATCGTCTGAACCTCTAGAGTCACAGTGATTATATATACAGTGCATTATATCTATCTTCTTCCTCCTCTAGAAAACCTGCCCGCGTTCCCTTAGGGGGCCCCCGCACCTCAGTTTGGGAACCACTGCTCCAGCCTGAACGGGGCCTGTTGCTGTTGTTGCTGTAACTCTGAATTAATAAAAAAAAAAATTAAATAATAATTAAAAAAAAGTACTATGATGTTTGAAGGCTTGGTTTCCAATAAAGATCTTAACTCCACTGACCTGGCAGCGTTGCTTCTTGGGTGCACTTCCTGTGCCGGTCTGATGGTGGCGACGTGGAGCTTCCAGGTAAACCGGCCTGGAGGCCTTCAGGGCTGCAGCCTGCGTTTTAGTTTCTCATGTTTACAGCTTCAAAACACTTTGTTTTCCTCTCCCTCCCCGTGGTCGTCTTCTCTTCATCGGTGCTTCGTGTCTCTCTGTTTTTTGTCTTGTGTCACATTTTGATTATTTTACGTCACCTTGTCCCATTTATCTCATCTTAATTGTTTTGCGTCTCTTTGTTGTGGTTAAATGTCTCTTACGGGAACATTTTGGCAGCTTTTGGTGGTAGTTTGCATTAAATTCTGGTCCTTTTGCACCTTTATCTTTTCAGTTTGCAACCTTTTGTGTTTTATATTGTTCAGTCTGAACATTTTGCATCTCTTCTTTCTTTTTCAACATCTATTTGTGGTCTTTTTGTTATTCTTTGCAGTTTTGTCACATTTTGCTTTTGCATTTCTTTTTAATCCATTTTGTCTCCGTTGTCATTTAATTTACATCTCTGTCTCGTTTTGGTTGTTGTGTATTTCTGGGATGAAACCAGGGGCCCGCGGACTCCCTGGGGCCCTGGACGTGTGCCCAGTAGACCCCATCAGTAATCTGCTCGTGATGCGGAAAGACGCAGCGTGTGATCGTTTTCATGGTGGATTATATTGGACAAATGTTTTGTTATTTCTGGAGCTGCCATCTGACGTCACTCAGTGAACGCGCGTGTCGAGAAGATGAAAGCGGCACTGAGTCTATTAGGGCATCACTTTGAAATAACAATGACGTAACGCCGCCGCTGGGCCAGCTTGTGCCTGGCACGTGCGCTCTGACACGAGCCAATTTGATAGCCGCACCAGATGAGGCGGTTATCACGTGAGAGGGAGAGAGGCATTTTTCTTTAAGGGCGGGAAACGATTCTAACCCACCTTTAAATCGAAAAGAATCGATTCAAACAATCAGTAAAAGGTGTTTTGATTGGTTTTTCCGCTCCGGAGGTGGTTTTATTCCTCCGCCGAGCTGCATATAGTTCTCAGGCAGCAGCGGCACACCACCTGGTTGCTAGGCGACGCATTAACGGCGTGCGCATGAATATGTAAATTAGCCAACTGTGAAGCGGTCGCAGGTTTTATATTTCCGTTTTAGAAACAGCAGAAACAGACAGAAAAAAAAAATCGCAGTTTATTATTAATTTTCATTGTTTAAAAACAGGTAAGAGACATTTACAGCCTCATATATATCGGTAATATTTCATTTTTTTTGTGTGACATTGTCTACGTCTCTTTTAATGTTTTTATTTGTGAGGTGATGGAAACCAACCGTTGAATTATTATTATTTTTTATTATTTTTTTTAAATCGTACTGCGATCCTTTAAAATGAAGCTATTTTATTTAAGGGTTTTTAGCCGAGAAAAAAAAACAACCAATGCAACAAAAGCGTAAGAAAATAAACCAAAAATAAATAAACCCTGGAGGTGACCCCCCCCCCCCCCCGCTCCGGTCTGCCCCTCCAACAGATCCGCTCCGCCGCTGCTCGCGTCTCCTCCTCCGGTCTTTTCCCTGAGTCACGGAGCCGCACCGGCTGCTCTCCTCGGCGGACGAGCTGTTTTCTTGTTCTCTTGTCGTGGTGCAAAATACTCGATGACCCAGGTGGCTCCGAGCCCTGCTGACATGACAGGTGAGGAACAACATTCAAAAATGGATTTTTATTATTTTTATATATATATATATATATATATATGTACATATGTATATATATATATGTACATATGTACACATCTCTGGTAGATGACGACACATCTCCAGAATGAGAAGGATTACTTTACAGAAGCACCAGGACATGGACATGGACATGGACATGGACATGGACAAGCCCTTTTTCTGCTAACCTAAACAAGCTTTATTTTAAGGATGTATATTTGTTAACAGTTTCCGTGGTGTGTTTTTATACCTGACGTTTGTAAGGTTGTTTATGGAAGTATATTTTCTATTTATAGTGTCGTGTTTTTTCATGGATCAGTCACTGCAGCTCCATGTTCAGAGTAAAATACCTGCAGTGTACCGGGCAGATGTTTGGTCAGGATGTTTTTCTGTATTCTGACTATATGCATGTGTTTGGTATGTGTTACTGTAGGATCCTCAATCCTAACGTTATATTTTATCATTATTGTTTGTTGTTTAAAGGCCGACAGCTCAATATTTTCCATTAAAAACAGCCACATTCCTTCATCAATGCAGCAGCTCGATGGTCCGCTGTCACTTACGTCTATTTAAAGAAAGTCCTTAAAAAAAAAACGTGATTCAGCTGATTTTTTTTTTTTTTTTTTTTTTTTTTTTTAAAGCACGTGATGTCTTTTAAAGTGTAGATGAAGGACCAATGGGACACTCCGGGGACTTGGACCAGATTTGCATGTATTTGCATGTCTTAACGTGAGTGTGTGAAGAGGACGGAGATCGATCGGTGTCCTTTCTTGAGCTTCTTTCAACGTCAGCGTGACAGATTGAGGAATAAAAAACAGAGCAGGGCGAAGGGCCGGAGGACTCGGGGCGTCCCGCGCTGACACCTGACCCCGAAGGCGCCGCAGTGACTGACAGGGGGTGTATTGCATTTGGACGCCACGTCCAAGTGTGTGTGATTGTTAGCTTTAATGTCAGCTTTACATTTGTTTCTCTGTGTTTTGCGTCTCTGGTGTCGTGAATCGTGTCGACCCCTTCTCATCCAAAACACAGATCTGGTCCCTCCTCCTGCACCGCCGATACCCAATAGGCACGCGTCTCCCGCTCGATCGCCGTCCAATCACAGAAGCCCTCCAGGTAAACGTCTAATCGCGTTACAGCCTTTGATGTGCTTCATAATCCACAACATAATTAATTGGAAGTCTGACAGCATCGAGATGAAATCTACGCAGCGGAGCGGCTGCAGGAACAAACAGCTCATATAAACACCGCCTTTCTTTTTCCTACTGAGGGAAACACAATCATTGAACTGGGTTGTTTTAGGATCTGAAATTCAGACACAGCTGGAAGCAACGTGATGCTTCATCAAAGATATAAAACGTATGTCCGACCTGCAGGCAGCTGAACTCATCTCCATTTTTTTCCTTTCACCTGTCTTCAAGGCTCCCGGGGACATTTAGCGAAAGAGGAACGGGAGGACAGAGAGAAGACACAAGGTAATGAGTAACCGTCCAGCTGGTGGAGCTGCGCGTGGTCTGTCCGGTTCATCTGTCACTGGCACACACACACACACACACACACACACACACACACACACACACACACACACACACACACACACACACACACACACACACACACACACACACACACACACACACACACACACACACACACACACACACACACACACACACACACACACACGGCGTGGGTGGTTGAGCATTGGCAAGGAAGTATGTGGATTTATTTTATTTTAGTTGGGAAAAATATTCAGTTTCAGGTCTCACGTTTACATGTTTATCTAAATATAATTAATCACGTATCAACAGAAACATTTATGTGAATTTAAAGTGTTGAGAAAAAAAAAAACTTTCAACTGCAATTTTTTCATCTTTAACACTTGTTTAAGACAGAAGGGCAGAACAAAAGGCAGCTTTTAAGTACATTTTATTTATATATCCCAAAGTCACAAATCACTAAAGAGGTTTTCAATCAGAACAAGATCACTTCCTTTGACCATATAAGGAAGAAACAAGACATGCACCGTACGGCGGTCGATGCCGGTGGGTTGAATGTCGCTCCAACAGTTTTAATAGTGGATGAAACGACACATCCACATGTTCATGTTTCCACTGAAGCACCTCAGACCTGATGGAAGACCGGAAAACCGGAGCCGAGGTCACTTTGAAGACACTTATTAATGCTGGTTTCTGGGTTTATGTGCTGACCGTCCCCCCTGCCGTCCCCCCGCCGTCCCCCCTGCCGTCCCCCCGCCGTGTGTGCAGAGCTGTCGGAGGCGCTGCGGGACAAAGAGCGCCGCGCGCAGCAGCAGCTGGAGCGCAGCGCCGACGAGAGAGGGAGGAAGATGGAGGAGCAGCGCAGGAAGGAGAAGCAGCGCAGGGCCGCGGCCGAGGGCAAGAGACGGCAGCAGCAGGAGGCGGAAAAGGTCAGAGGTCACGGCACACTCAACGACGCATTCAAATGCCATGAGAGGAGGTGGGACAGTCCGATGGCCGGAGGAGTTCAAACACTGAGGAGAACAAATATAAACATGGTCAAGATGTGATGCGCCTAATTTTATTTTAATGTAAGAAACAATCTGTTGAACTTCAACATAAGCATGAAGTCATCCAAACTATATTGAGAAATGAATTAAGGTGTCGTTTAATTAAGTTAATTTAATGAAAAATAGCTGTGAGCGGGCATCAGTTACAACCATCACCTGAGAATTTTACATCGAACTGTATTTGTTCAAACATCCGAAATCAATTTCTAAAACGTTAACTTGATTGGTTTGCAAATAAAATGAATTCTATTAAAGTAAACGTAGGAGGATGGGCGGAGCCTAATGCAAACGTTTGTTCGTGAAATGGTTAAAAGCAACATCCCAGGATTATAATAATGCACAAAAACATAATGTTTTCATCTGTTGATGAACTATTTTCCAGATAAAGTGAATATTTACAAGTTAAAATATAAAATATCCACGTAGATCTTCTGTGTTCCTGGTTTAGCTTTAAATCAGAAAAAAAAAACTCTCCACACAAGTTCTTGATCACTTTGTATTAAAAAAAACAATTGAAGATGCTCTTCAGCATGAGGTCAACACAATAATACACAATAATACACAACAATACACAATAATACACAATAATACACAACAATACACAATAATACACAATAATACACAACAATACACAATAATACACAATAATACACAATAATACACAATATAATACACAATAACACACAATAACACACAATAATACACAATATAATACACAATAACACACAATAATACACAATAATACACAACAATACACAACAATACACAATACACAATAATACACAATATAACACACAATAACACAATAATACACAATATAATACACAATAATACACAATAATACCGTACCGATACGATCACATATTGCTGTGTCGTCCTTCACGTGTCTCGTTAGGTGTTCCTCTGGTCATCTCAGCTCTCCATCACTCCGGTCCACATACAGATCACATCACCGTGTTGGTTTCCCAGATGAAAAGCGTTTGTTTCCCACCATTGATTCCTCTTTTCTTTTCTCTCTCTGAGCTCTGCGCTCTCTGAATTAATCGTGTCGATCCATAAACCGACTCGGTTTGTTTCCCCGGCTGTTGTTCGCCTGAACAACAGTTTTAAGGAAGTAGCGAGTAATTAATGCAGAAGCTCCAATGACTTTCTGTCGGCCGACCAATTGAGTGCATCCGACTGAAACGTGAACGGTTCGGTGGGTTTTGTCTGTTGGACTGAAAAGCCTCAGAAACGTTATTGTTTTCCGTCTTGAACTCCTGACGGCCAATCAGCAGGCAGCATGTCGAATAGCTCTGGATACCGTGAAATATGACAGGAAACCACCAGAGCCTCTCAGAGAAGGGATGCAGGAAACGGTGAAGCTGCGTGACCTTTACGGGTCAAACACGGACAAAAAACAAAGTCGTTGTTGTTTCTGAATTCGTGAAATACAAAAATTTGAATTTTCTTTTTAAGAATTTCTTGTTCTTATCTGAGGTAGTAAAACATTGAGTAAAACCTCGTGAGTCTATTGATCCGAACGCTCTGTTAACCCGCTAGCGGCCCCTCCCCCTCCCCCCTCCTCCTCCCCCGCCTCATATGCATAACTTAATGACATAATGATTGGTCGGTCTCACGGGGACGATGACATCACCTTCAGCGTATCGCGTGGCCGTTTACTGGAACAGACAGTCGATGTGGGCGGAGCTGTGACCAGCACATCTTCCACCTCCGAACAGGGAAACCAAAGCTTCAGGATCAATCTGCTGCAGATGAAGGATTGATCATTCAACTTAATGTCAGTGTAGTCTGTTAATGTGAGAATTTACTGGACGACTAAAGCTATTTTACTCACTGCAACTGCTGCAATTATTGATTTCTTCAGTTTTTTTTTAATTTGCCTTTAA
>NW_027210664.1:1615000-1735000 GCF_029030835.1 Brachyistius frenatus | reverse complement strand
ATATTCCCTGTGATTCATCGTCCCGCCTGACATTTAAACTTCATCAAAACACACAGTAAATATACACAAGTGAACATCCATACATCTACATTTTAAAGTTTCCTTCAACATCAAAATACGGTGCGTTAAAAATCAGCAACTGCTTAAAAGCTAATTCAGCACAATTTCAATGTCAACAAAGAAACAGGCTGAAAACAAAAGAGTCCAAACAGCTGACGTCGTCGTGGTTCACTGGCTCTTTATATTTCTATCGTAGTCGTTTCATAAATGTTCCACGTCACATTTGCAAACACAAAAGCTGAATTTCCCACCGAGCTGATGAAGCGCAGGAGGAGAGAGAAGAGTTTGAACTGGAATCCAATCAGTGATCAGGACGGGAGGTTTTAAAATCCCAGGCTGTCTGGACGAGGAGGACGATACGCTCGTGTGTCGGGTTTGTGTCTCTCCGGCGTTTCGGGACGAACTGTCACGTTTGTCACGTTGTTTTGTGCGACGAGTCAAAGTGACGCCGTCTGCTCTCAGCTGTTCTGGACGTCAGGACACCTGTCAGCGACGCAGGTGTGTTTGTGACACGCGAGTGTGTGTGTGTGTGTGTGTGTGTGTGTGTGTGTGTGTGTGTGTGTGTGTGTGTGTGTGTGTGTGTGTGTGTGTGTGTGTGTGTGTGTGTGTGTGTGTGTGTGTGTGTGTGTGTGTGTGTGTGTGTGACCGTGTAACGCTTTGCTTTCTCCTGCTCTGCCTCACCTGTTGCCCAGGTAACCCTAAGACCCCGCCCTGCCCTGCCATTGGCTCCGCTCAGCCCAATGAGCTTCCTGCCGCTTCCAGTGCCAGCCAATCCCGTAACGGTACAGACCACATGAACTCTGTGTGCCACGCCCATACCACCCCCCATCTCCACCACCTCCACCACCTCCACCCCCGCTGCTGCCGCCGCTGCTGCTGCTGCATCACCTGCAGCCGATCGTCTGTCTGCATGTGTGGACGTCTTTGTGCCGTCACACCGGCTGTGATGTCGTCCTGATGTGTGTGTTAACGGTGTGTGTGTGTGTGTGTGTGTGTGTGTGTGTGTGTGTGTGTGTGTGTGTGTGTGTGTGTGTGTGTGTGTGTGTGTGTGTGTGTGTGTGTGTGTGTGTGCTGGTGAATTCAACGCAGTGTTGGGGAAACTTGCTTGTGAAATCTTGTTTAATCCTTCTTGACTCAATGTGTTTCTGTTTAGAAAAAGCTCTTCTCTTAAAATGAATCTTAAATCACACATCGCAGCGTGTGAACGTCTCCGCGTTGAGACGAAAGTGTCTCTGAGTGACAGATGTTGGGTTTTTTTGTCCAAAAGAAATCTGGATTTCCAGCATTCAAGTTGGACAACGTGGAGCTAAAACATAGAACCAGACTGTTAAAGAAATACAGGTTTTTGCTGCATTGCTCTCCCATCTGGTTCATTAAATGTAACATGAATTTTATTTCTACTCACAAGCATCTTGGCCGAGCCAAAAAAATCTCAACTTGAATCTGCAGGTGTTTTGCAGAAGCACGAACAACCCTTTCCTGTTTAGCTTTGACCAACACGACCTTTTACTCCAACTCTGATATTTCCCAGAGCGCCGTGATGTTCAAACGTGTCAACCAGACACTTTTATGATTACATTTTTTTTTAAATTCACTCCAAAGGGGAAGAAACGCCGCGTTCTGCTCGGTGACCTTCTCAAAATGGAGGCGGCGCCGGGTTAGAAAGGGTTAAAGTCAAGCAAACGTGTGACCTCCAACACTGACTGTCTCCTTCGTCTGTATTTGTGTTTGTGCGTTTGTAACAAAGGTGAAGACACACGGCTGCTGCGCCCATTTTCATCAACAGTTGACATGTCATCTTACCTTCTGCTCTTTGGCTGATGAGTGTTTGTTCATGAACAACCACACACACACTCTCCCCCACCCCACCACCACCCCCAGCCCCACCCTCACCCTTATCACAACAAAGGGCTGCTCCACTTCCCGTCTTCCTGGCCGATGGCCCTGTTTAGCGACGCATACATTTCATTCACAGCAGGGAGCCCAGCCTATAAAACACCCTGCTCCTACACACACACACACACACACACACACACACACACACACACACACACACACACACACACACACACACACACACACACACACACACACACACACACACACACACACACACACACACATACCAGACATTCCCCCTGTAGCTATCTGTGAAACCCTTTCGACCCCACCTTCCCTCAGACAGACACCACCAGCACACATTTCCAATCATTACTGGTTCATACTGCAGCTCCACCCTGTTTTTTTTTCCACCACTGCTGAACTGCTGCTGCGCTTTGGCACAAAAACATCCAAGAATGTCCAAAAAAATTACACTTTTTATTTTATTTTGAAGCTAGATAATCCATTTTTTTATTGAAACAGGACTACTGTGTTGTAATATCACGTTATTTTCTCCACCCGACTGCGGTATGAACGCAGGACGGATGTTCAGCAGACCGTTTTCCTGTTGATCAATAAGTTCTGTCCCACTAAAATCAACTCAATGAAAATAAATGTGTATGTTCAGGTCACATTTAGTTTGGCAATAGTCATAATTTTAAAGCACTTTTTCAAACATGGTTACAAAACAATTTAAAGTAAAAATAATAAGGCAACACGAAGAATTAACAAACACCAAACAATTAAAATGCTTTAAGAAATGAACTTTTTCAGACTAAAACACTGATGAGTAATTATAAAGTTACATTTTTGTATTAATTGTGTACATTTATGATAAATCCTGTATTGATTAGCTTGTCAGGCAGGTTGTTTTTGTGTGATGAATAGATTATAACTAAATGAAGTTGACACAACGTTTACATGAGCTCATTAAGTTATTTCTGAAATTAGAATAAGTGTAAACAAATAAACAGATTTAAACGACATTGTTCATGTTGAGGTTTGAGAAGTAAAAACCAAAAAGCTCTCAGGTCTTTTGTAAAACCTCTTTAAGTACATTTCGAAGCTGCACGAGCACAAACTGAACGTTAAAGTCCTCTTCATCCCTCCCGATGTGATCGCGGTGCCTTCAGGTGCCGTCCGACACGCGTACGTCTCGGGTGGGCGCGGCTGCTTCTCTGTCATCCTCCTCCATGTCGCGATGAAGCAGTTGGCAGACAACCTCTCCGTTCTGCCGCTTCACCGCTGTCTTACATCACCAAGGTTAATTCATGCAGCGACCTCATCGATCGGCAGCATTATTTCCTGCGTGAGCCGGCGGTTTGGTGTTTTTGTCGTGTGTTTTGGGATCAGGAACGTTTATTGAACCTACTTTTACGTCATCAGTGCAGCCGCAGCAGCGCGAGTCACTGGTTTGATTCACTGTGTGTGTCTGTGTAAGTGATGCACTTCTGTTTTGTTTTTTGTTGTTGTTTTTTTAATCAGTTGTTGACTTCCTGTCTCCGCCCACGATGGATCAGCCAATCAACAAACAGCTGTCCAACTCCTCAGCCGCCCTGGACTCACCGGAGAGAGGTGAGACGCTGCTCAACATCTGACTCAGGAAGGTTTTCTGAAACTTAAGATAAAAAAAAAAAAGTGAAGCGACACTTCAGCATGAAATCAAACTCATTTCTGCTAAAGTGGTTCAATCAAAACGGAAATGCCAAGTCGATCTGATCTGAAAGGAGCTGCAGAGTATTTAAACCAGACAGGTTGGTGAATTAAATCGGAGAAAATCAACTTATAATCATGAACAGCCGCCACAAAAACAAGGTCCTGGATCAAATCTACTGTCCGGCTCAGGTTTTTGTGTGTACTTAAATATTAAATTAAGTTTTTATGCCTTCCCAGATAGAGTCCTGATGCTTTATGAGTGATAATGTTGTTGTTGTTTTCTCCTGTCCTTTAAGAAGATTTAACTGAAGCTCAGTTCTTAAAGGAGAATATTAAGTGAAAGTAAAAAAAATCTGAGACAGAATTTGCATTTCTGAATGGAAGATTTGATAAAAAGACAATATTTAAAAAGTGTTATAATAAAAGGAACAGATAAAAACAATGAAATAAGATAAATGACAAGAATGTCATCATAGATAAAACATAAGACCTCCTTTCCATTCAAAAAATATAATATATATAAAAATGTATTATATAATAATGGAGAGAAAAGTATTCTGCATAAGGTTTGATGGTAGGTATTTAAATTAATCCTGAACACTGGAGGGAAAAGCTAGAAGTCAAAGAAAGACGGGACGACATATCATTTAAAAATGGGGACAACGGTGTACCTTTTCATACGGTCCCTCCGCGGAGACATTAATCGTGCTGCATCGGGTCGTAAACATGCAAACGGCCACAAATAAAAGATGGAAAAAAGGAGCTAAAAAAAGGAAGTACAAACCTCGCTCACCTTCACACAGCTCACCAATGAGTGTGTGTGTGTGTGTGTGTGTGGTGGGGGGGAGGGGAGGGGAGGAGGGGAGGGGGAAGGCGGCTTCTCTATCCAACCATCATGCATGCATTTCAGAGAGACTATAAATCCTGTTTAAGGCTTTAATAACCTCCAGGAAGAGGAAAGGACAGATTATTTGTAGCCTGAGAGACGAAACTGAGGGCAAACAAAGCCCTCGATCACTGCTGCTCTCCTCAAGGCAAAAATAAAGGATGACTCAGACGAGTGTGTTCACGCTTTTACATTTTTAATGTATTTATTTTAATATTCTGATTGAAGTTCCTTGTTTTCTGTGTGACAATCTGCATTATTCAGCTGTTATCAGAACAAACTGTGACTCCTTGCAGATTTATTGTACATTTGATTTCTGAAGATATTACTTTTAGGACACAAAAACACACAAAATGCCATTTAGATCAAAAATATTTCACGTCATACAGATTTTTCTTGATTTGTTTGTTGTAAATATCAGAAGATTAAAATATTTTGCCTTCATTTGTCTTCTTAACTGATGTGAATCTCTGATTTTCCTCGGTCTGTGTCATCGTCATGGTGTGTGCACATCTCTTTATGTTATCTGTGTGTGTGTGTGTGTGTGTGTGTGTGTGTGTGTGTGTGTGTGTGTGTGTGTGTGTGTGTGTGTGTGTGTGTGTGTGTGTGTGTGTGTGTTGGTCTGTGACCCATCAGTGTCTTTTGTGTCCCAACGAACAGTGTCCCCCAGCAACCACAGACCGCACAGGAGTTCCTCCAACCGCAGGAGCATCGCTGGACTTTCAGAGGACACGTCCAAAGCCAAAACACCCACGGTCAGCCTTCACACACACACACACACACACATTTATATAAGACAAATCACTTCATCATAAGTGAGGTGTTCAGAACTAAAAGGTCACATTAGCAAGTGCTGTTTGTTGTTGTAATCTCATTAATATGTAAATGAAGGCACACACACACACACACACACACACACACACACACACACACACACACACACACACACACACACACACACACACACACACACACACACACACACACACACACACACACATAGGATTTAAAGGTCCTGTGTGTAAATTAATGTAAATATCTCAGTAGGTGATTAACTTTCTGCTTCTGTCACCAACACGTGATGTTGTCAGTGTTGTTCCTTCAAAATAAGGCGACATTTTCACACATTTAGTTTCTGCTTTTCTTCACGAGAGGATATTTTTGTAAAAAAATAAAATAATTTTAATTTAAATTAAAAATTTAAAAAATTCAGGAAGTAAAGCAGCTCTGATGCTTAATTTTCATTAGTTCATGAATATATTTGTTATTCTGCTGACTAGACAGGAAGGAGTCAATCAAGTCAACAACAGGAAGAAGATTTTGCTGTCATGTCTGAGTGTCTTACAGCCGTCGTATTCGTATTTAAGAATTCATGTGGTGAGACGATGATGTCATCATGAAGCTGCAGCGAGCTTGTTGGAGGAGACGGCATGACTCATCCTCTGTGATGCGTCTCCACAACACAACAAAAAAACAAAAAGAAGGATTTTATAAAATGTTTGATGTCGTATTCCTTTTGTTTATTGTTTGTGTTTGTTTTATGTCATTTCTAATATTCTTTGAAATATGACTTTCAGGGGGAGACACCGAACACACAGGCCCGTAGTTCTTCCTTCAGGGCCAACAGCAAGGGCCCCGCCACACCGAAACGGTACGCGCACACACACACACACACACACACACACACACACACACACACACACACACACACACACACACACACACACACACACACACACACACACACACACACACACACACACACACACACACACACACACACTGGCTTGCCGTCCGGGTGTCTTGATCCGGGTTGTGTTGTGTTTTTGTCTTCAGGGTGAGGTCAAACAGGAGTCGCGCCCAGTCCCCCTGCTCCCCCGGACAGTACCCCTCCTCCCCGCACCGCCAGAGGGCCACCACCCCCGGCACCGACGACAGGGGTCACCCCGAGGTCAAAGGTCACAGCACCCTGGAGAAGAAATCCAGCAAGTCTGAGATCTCAGAGAAGAAGATCCCCAAATCTACCAGCAGAGAGCTGAACGCAGGTAAACACACCTGTACGACCTCCATATAGAAAACTGCTTCCTGCTCTGAACCTCATCAACAACCAGCTCGACGGATCGGAGACAAATTATTGATTTTTGTCACCCAGCAGTAACTGCTGCCCTCTTACTTCATGAACTGACGCTCTGTTTCTAATCATTGTTCTTGCTCCTACAAAGAGCTCGTAACGCCTCTTTTTTAATTTATTTGGTGTCAAAGTGATTTTATTTTGTAATTTTCTCGTGATGAGAAACAGAGACAGGAAGTCACAGATCAGAAGGAGCGTCTTTAGAGGAAGAGTGAAGAAGAAGAAACGCAGCTTTCCCTCGCTGCCAAAAGATTTTCCACTCGTGTTAAGTGCTTCCTACTCAGCCATCTTTGTCCCTCTCCACCCCCCCCCCCCACACACACACACACTTCCTCCACACACACACACACACACACACACACACACACACACACACACACACACACACACACACACACACACACACACACACACACACACACACACACACACACACACACACACACAGAGTCTCCGAGCACTCCCACCGGCAGGAGTGTCGGCGGGACGACGGATGCCGAGGAGGCGTCCCGTCTGCTGGCGGAGAGACGCCGTCTGGCCCGAATACAGAAGGAGCAGGAGGAGAAGCAGCGGCAGGAGGACGAGAGGTGACTTATTCCACAGAGGTTTTTAATACGGAGCTTTTCAATAAGTTATATGCAAAAAAAAGAACATTTGAAATAAGTATTTATCAGGATGGAATTGTTTCCGTGACGTTTATCTTGTTCTAGAAAGTCAGACTAGAAGGAACTCTGGGTAAAAACATGAGCTGTGGTAACACACAGACTGTTTTCTATTTAAATAAATGGTATATTTCAGTTGTTCACAATGAAAAAACACAATCGGTCTTCTAATAAATATGGATTCGACGTAATTTCGCCCAATATTGTCCACAGTCGTAATTAATAGAGGTCCAAAACATTGTCCTGTTTTATGTGTGGACTCAGCTGTTTTACGGGCTGATGGATATTCTAAAAATAATTTAGACTGAATCCAAACTGACTTTGTGATTTCAAACAAATCAATATGCATTAAGGAGCCTAAAAAAGGCCGTGCAGCTTTAATTCACATCCTCTCTCACCTCTTTTTAATGGAATCATATATTTACTCCCTCCTGGACGTTTTAGCTTTTCTATATTTGGTTCCTTTAATTTGCTTCGTAATAAATATCTTTAATTTGTCTAAAACAAAAACAAAAAACCTCATTTTCAATGATACGTGTGTGTGTGTGTGTGTGTGTGTGTGTGTGTGTGTGTGTGTGTGTGTGTGTGTGTGTGTGTGTGTGTGTGTGTTGCTTCAGGCTGAGGGCCGAGGAGGAGCAGAGGAGGCAGCAGGAGGCGAGAGAGCGACAGGAGAGAGCAGCGCTGCAGGCCGAGGAGGAGCGAGTGAGACGGGAGGAGGAGAGGAGGTGCAAGGAGGAGGAGGAGAGACGACAGAAGGAGCAGAGGTGGAAGGACATGCAGGACCAGCTGGACAGAGAGGTCACATGTCTCATTGTTTCATGTGACGTTGCAGTTTTGTTTTCGTTCAAAAGCTTTTAAAAATCGTTTATCGAGTTAATAATATTTACAATTCGTCTGAAGGGAACTTTAATTAATAACAGAAAGATAACGAGGACGAACGAAAACATTCCAGCAAACAGCCAAACGCAACACGCTGCTGCACCGCGGTTCTTTCCACATTCCCACATTGTTTTATTTATCTACATCTGTAAAGTCATCAAGAGTCCAACAAAAAAATCATTTTCATCTGGATTTCCTCGTCAAATGTTGTAATTCTTCAAAGACCCACGAAAAGTAAAGTTGGTTAATCAGTGAAATGAGACCAAGCGAAAACAATAAGGAGTTTAGCATCAGCAACATTAATATCACCATAAATACACATAATATAATCACAGCGAGCAAACAGAATGATATTAGTTATATAACCGTGTTTCAGAGGGAGGAGGCGTTCCTGCGAGCTCAGAGGGAGGCGGAGAGGAAGAGGCAGCAGAGGGAGCTGCTGCACATCCAGGAGGAGCAGGAGAGGCAGCAGAGGAAGAAGGTAGACACACAACACATCAACACATCAGGTTCACAGCCTCACACCAACAGGAAACAGCCAGCTCTTCATCAAACAACACCATCTTCCTCATTCAGCACTTTTGGGATATTTCTTCTTTTTTTTTTTTTTGCTGTCATGAACAGAAATGGAAATTTCCTGGCAACACAGCAATAAACTCCCCGCGTGGGTGAAGAAGATCATGTCATGTGATCAAAAGCTCCACACAAAGGTTGCTGAATAAACCGTGATGTAGTGAGATTTATTTATCTCTGTTTTAACAGAGAATCGAAGAGATTATGAAGAGAACAAGGAAAAGTGAAGTGGAGGCTCCGTCTGCAGCTTCAGGTAACACACACACACACACACACACACAGACAGACACACACACACACACACACACACACACACACACACACGCACACACACACACACACACACACACACACACACACACACACACACACACACACACACACACACACACACACACACACACACACACACACACACACACACACACACACACACACACACACACACACACACACACACACACACACACACACCACAGACGATATGAAACTGCTCTCATCTCCCCAGTGACTTCACTTTTTCTGTACCAGCTCACTTTAATCTCTTTCATTTCCGTCGTCCTCTCACTCGTTTCGCTTCGGACTCCCTTACGGTTTATTTTACTTCCATAAAGTTCTTTTGTTTGGACCCGAAACTTTCTCAGAGCTCATTTTATCTCGTTCCTCCAGCGTAATTATTTCCCTCTATGAAATTGGATGTGAGCGGCGTCAGCTGCAGTGTGACTCAGCAGGGCGAGGCAGGCGGGGGAACAGCGCCTCCTGCTGGCCGAGCGGCTGAAACACCGACACCGAGAATACCGCAGCGCTCGTTGAACTCTCTGACTCCAAACCTGCTGACATGACGGCTGGTTTATCAGCTCAGGTGGACACAGAGGAGATGAACCACACTGAGCTACAAAACCTGACAGATAAACTCTTTAGAAAGGAATATTTTTACAATATATGTATTTTATTTCCTAATAATTTAACTCCCCATTCTCCACCTCCTGTCAAAAACATCTAATTGATGCTTGATAACTTCCCAAGTAAACATCTCAGAGTCATGTGTGGTGGCTTAAACCAAAGAAGACACTTCTACTATGAAATGTATGATTATAAATTACTAATTAAATTATCCAGTGAAAATATATTTATTCATTCACAGTTGCCAAATAATGTGTTTAACTTTTTGTTTTCAGTAAATAAAACCTTGCTGTGATATTTTTGGGTATTTTCAGGCTGAATCGGATCTCTAACACCTCTGATATTATGCTGACCAAAGACTTCCACGTGTGTTTCTGATGACGTGTGTGTGTGTGTGTGTGTGTGTGTGTGTGTGTGTGTGTGTGTGTGTGTGTGTGTGTGTGTGTGTGTGTGTGTGTGTGTGTGTGTCCACAGCGTCTGAGATGAGAGCCGAAGGTGCCGTCAGCCTGGAGGAAGACGCTGCGACTCCTGCCGAGGCCCCCGTCATCATGCTGGGGCCTCTGGAGAATAAGAGCTTCGTGGACGAGCTGTCTGACGGAGTCCAGTCGATGGACGTCAGGTAGGTCGGCCCAACGCACCAACACACTCCTCCTCCTTGCAGTCGACGAGCTTCGACTGCAGGTAACTTCCCTCGTAACAATCGTGTCGTCTCTCATCTCACTGTCGTCGTCTGCTCGTTTATCTTCAGGGAAAACTGTCAAACTAAAATGTGTCTGCTCACAACTAAATGATCATTTACATCATCAGTTCAACTGCAGACTTTTTCTGGATTTCTGGACTCGTTTGATCTAAAAGTATTTTTAAAATGCTCCTAAATCCAAACTGATGTTTTGAAATTAGTTGCTTGTCTGAAAACAAAACCGTCGAATCACCTCGTCGGTATTACTGCTTGGAAAATAATTGTTATATTGATTGAATGTGAGAAGACCTGTTATTGATTAACTCGTCATTTTCCTTGTCATTCACCTCGATGTGGTGTTGCAGCACGTGTCCACAAGATGTCTGTCAAGTGACCAAATGTTGGTCGTAAAATACCGACGCGTCTTTTTGAGAAGTGCTAATGAGTGAATTATTGTGTCTCTGTCATCATTGTTCCTTTAAGCTCTCCATCTGTCTCCATCAGTCCAGTGTCCAGGGACGAGCCGGCGAGCGTCCACGAGTTCTCGCCGGTCACCGAGGGAACGGACGGCTGTCCCCTGGAGCACCTGATGGACCTGGACGCCATCCGAGGGCAGCGGCAGGGCGCAGACACGCCCCCGTACCCCAAGATGCAGGCCGGCAGCGGGGTCGGAGACCTCAACAAGAACCTGCTGATTCAGGCGTACAGCGCCGCCTCCGAGTCCTCCCAGCTCATCCCCAGTGTCGGCCTGAACAAGCTGGACGTCCAGTAGCCAGGTGGAGACGCACACAAACACATGAAGTGATTTAAAGGTCCCCATGTAGGACGGGTTCCCACAGGTCCTGGAAGTTCTGGAATATCTGCAATCGTACGAAGTCTCTTCCAGACATTAAAGTCAGGAGATTTGATCATTTCCTGGAACATCATGGAGTTTATTTTATATTTGAGTTTCCATTTATCAAACTGTAATATCCTCCCTGCAGTATTTTTCTATCTGGTGTCACTCAACTTGTTTCCTGAGGGATTTTTTTTTAATTATCTCGTCAACAAATCACTTCAGTCAACTTTTTCACTGCAGCTGCTAACGAAGGTAAAACATGCAGGAAAATCAACATTTCAGGAGCTTCGGATCAAAAACGCCGACTCCAAAGAAAAGCTGGATGTTAAAGTTTAGTGAAACTACTATTGATGTGTTACCATGTGGGCGAGGGAGACGTTCACATGCTGCCTGCATCGCTGCTCTGCTGCAGCCCGGCGGAGGAGGAGCTGCAGGACGTTCACTCACTTTGTTCCACTTAAGAAGAAATATTTTGATCAGTTTATTTTGTGCTGAAAACGCCTGTGAAGTCGTAAATAAAGCTCACAAACTGCTGGGAATAAAATAATGTGGCTGGATTTTGTCTGATCAGCACAAAATAGACTTTATTTGAGGTCATTAAATTCAACTTTTTAACTCAGAGAAAAGTCAGATAGTTTCTCATTTAACTTGCAGTGGGAGCTGTGTAGAAATCACGCATTCAAAACTTTACTCATAGTTAAAGGTTTTAGCAGAAATATATAGTTGAACTAATTAAAAAATAACTATTATGCAAAAAAGATGCTGTAACATTTGCAAAAGTTTTAAATTGTTTCCTCTTTCTCTCTTTTAGGACATTTTTCAGGAGCTGGAAGGTAAAAACAGGAGCCAGGAGAAACACACCAAGAAATCATCACCTCCCTCTGCTGCAACAACAACAACAACAACAATAACAATCATCACGTCCACAAGGAACGACTGCTGAACACCCGACTTCTCATCCGTATTACGAACCACAGACACGGCTGTTAAGCTTTCGGCCACATTTGGAGGCCGTGCAGACGGGCAATTTGGACTCAGAGGAAACGATCATGTAAATAATGTGACGTATATTTATGACGTGATTATGTTCCAGAGAAAGAACCGGCGCAATCGGCTTTCTTGCATGTTTGTCGTACAGAAACTTAAGTTTAGGATTGTAAAGCGACTCGAAAAACTCAAGCTCACGGTCAGATTTAATCATCTGAGACTCCAACTTTCTTCTTCATGCTACGAGACTTGCAGGCATGAGTTGTTAAGAAATACACACATTAACCTCCTTCCTCTGCACAGACCGGCAGCGATCTCTTTACCAGCTTCTTCCAGCGCGTCCCCTCCACACTTGTACTCTCGCTGAAGCCAGTCTTGCCCGGCTGCATCGCCCCCCCCCCCTCTCTCCTCCCCCTTCCCCTCCTCCCACCCATTAAAAACCCATCACTCGTCTGCGGCCCGCTTTAACCTCTCCCTCCTGCTCTGTAAAAACTCTGTAAATAGATGGGTGGTGGAGTCTATTGAAGGGGACGGGGAGCCGCTCCGTAGCAGCTGACCCGGAGGAGCGCTTGTTTCGTCCCGTGTAGCAGCGTCGGTGAGGACTAGAGCTAGTTGAGCTGTTTAATGGTCGTAGGTGTGCGTGGGGAGTCTCTCTCTCTTCCTGTGTGTTTATCCCGCCGTGGACGTTCCCTCCTGCTGACGGCGACTCTTCACTCGTATCAAACACAGTCTGCTGTAGATTTCCTGGAGGAACCGTCAAAACCACCGATATTATGAGCCCGCTGTAACACGTAGCCTACAAGCTTTGGTTTCTCTGCTGCTCGTCACGCGTCCGATGGACGTTTGTGGACCGGTGACAGTCCACGGCAGGAAGTGAATATAACCTGGGAGGGGACAGAAGAAAAAAAAAAAAAGCAAAATGTCCTGTATTTTTATCTGCAGGTCGGGAAAATGTTGACACAGTGTGTTGTGTATTTGTCTGGCACTGACTGTAACCACGCAAGCTGCAGTTTATAGTGTGCACTTACAGTAGTTGTGTGTTTCACTGCTCTGAAGATGCTTACCCCCATCCTCCCCCCACCACCCCACACCGACTAAAATATACCTCACCGATTGAGAACCGACTCTGGTGTTAAACAGCGTTCACCACCTCGCAGCTCATCACCTCCGAGGCCTTAAACCTCCGTGCAGTCAACAGCTTCGCCCTCCAGCATGCGTGCACTTTTCCACTAAAAGAAAACTTAGAACAAACAAGAACTACAAATTTCTTTGCTTTTCAGCTGCACCCTCAAAAAGGCAGATCAGAAGGACGTGAAGGCAGACACGTGAAAGCACAGTTCAAAACCACCCTTTGCCCCGGAGCCTCGGACCCTCACGGGCCCCCCGAAGCCCCGGGTTCACTGTGTGGATGATCAGGACCAAAACCAGGATTTCTAAAAGTACTAAGGTAACAAGTTCACATCCAGCAGAACCCCGCCCCCCAACCTATAAAAGATTTAACCAACAATCTTTTGCACATTTTAGGGAAAGTTTCCTTATATTTATTCTACTTTTCATTGCATCGTCTGCTGACCGATATTTCATTCAGGTGGAGAACACTAGAAGCCTTAAGTTACTTTGAGCAGCCACCAACCAAACTCTGTACAAATTTCTGAGCATTTAAGGGGAAAAAAAACAAAACTGCTGAATTCCCCTTTAAAAAGTAAACGTGTAATATGGATTAACAAATTACATTTTATTCATTTTATATAACTGCTCTGTTATATTTTGGGGATAATTTCTCTCCCTATATTATGGTCTGGTGTCGAGTATGTTAATGTTAGATTTTTCTTTTGCCTATAAACAGTCTAAAACCAAATGTTAGAGTCAGTCTTTAAAATCCGAACATAAACACTTGGTTTTTTATTCAACAGTTCAACCTTCCTTCAAAATCTAGTTTTGGGTCTTAATAGTGGAAAAAACAGTGTAATTCTAGTTTTTAAATGTATTTTTAAAAACGTTTAGCCTTAAAAAACAAACAAACGTGTGTGTTTAATTCTCTTCATGCCATCGTAAACCTTCCAGATCTCCTGAAATACTGCTGAGCTCATCACCAGTCACGCGTTCTTTATTTACGTTTATACTGTGATCGGCCTTTTTGTATTCTTATATTGATCTTGTTTAGTTTCGAAGGATATCATGTCCCAAAGCACAGAAAGATGCTGGTGTGGATCCAAGTTCTTGAGAGAGTTTCCTGTTGTGGAAAAGGGGCCCCTGCTGCCCCCCTCGGGGGGCCACACTGAGGGCAGGAAGCTTTTAACCCGTCACCGCTGCGACCACCAGCGTGCTGTTGTTGTTTTTTTGTTTTTTGTTTTTCACGCTCCCCCGTCGCCTCGTCAGCTCATCGTTCCTCCAGATTTCTGCTGAACAACTCCATGTGAGAGGGTCTCCTGGGTCCCCTTGTATATGAAGTAAAAAAATAAAGGACATAATGTTTATCCTAATATAACGTAAACTCTGTGACACTGCAGCTTGGTGGAATATATCATTGTAGATGTGGTGCATGGATAACTGCTGAAAAAGAACAATAAACTTCATCGAGCCATTCGAGTCACTGAGCTGGATAATAAACAAAAGGACGTCGATGGAAAACAGACTCTTTAAAGATCCAGAGTCTGTGAGAGGTTCGGTCTCTGACTTTCATAACAAGTGACGTATGAGATGACAGATCTAGTATAGCGCTTAACGCGGCCACTTTTATTTATCACGATAGCTCACTGTGTGTTGACTTTATGCTGCTCTGAAAATTAAAACTGATCTGCAAAAAAAACCGGCCAATCATGATTTATTATCGCCTTGAAACTCAGCAGATGTTTTACACCGATGTCAACAAAATGAAACATCCTTGTTTTAGCCTTCAGACCTTCAAAATAAAACTGATTTTGAGTAAAAGACAAAAAAAAAAAAAGATGTACCATTTATGTCAGACAACAGTTGACACAAATTAGTTGGAGGTAGTGGGAGAAATGGGGTTTAATGGGAGTTCAGAAGGTTTAAGATTAAAATCAGCTTTTTTTGGCGACTTTAACATCTTCAAAAACTCATGAAAGTTGGTGCCTGACGCATCTGCAAAGTTACGTGAGGTTTGGAGCATCGTTTGATCTTAAACATCAACTTCCTGTGAACCATCAAACTTAGCCGCATCGCCCTGGTTATACACTATATACACTATACACACTATATACACTATACACACTATATACACTATACACACTATACACACTATATACACTATATACACACTATATACACTATACACTATATACACTATACACACTATACACACTATATACACACTATATACACTATATACACACTATATACACTATATACACACTATATACACTATACACTATAATGACTTCGGGTCACTTTTTGGAGTACGACCTTTTCCTGAACATATGACCTGAGGTGGGGATCGAACCCGGTTACTTCTCACTGAGGGAACTGCTCTAAGCACTGCACCACTGAGTCATACTGCAGCTGGTCGTCCAAAAAGTGATAAAAAGTCATACTATCTAAATACATATATAAAATGTATTTTGGATCAAGTTTGTGGTAGTTTGGACAGAAATCCAATGCGGTATAAAAATAATGATCGCAGGTGTTCATGAATTTTCTGTGGCTGAAAAGTAACAGCCACATTAAAAAGTATTAATCATATAAATATCATAATGACGGAATTTGTACAACGGCTCGTTAGGTTGAATTTCTGTAAAGCCAGCATCAGCTTTATTTTGAAAGGACCGCAGCGGAAGTGCCTGAACTCTCGCCGTTTGGCTGTTTGCGGCTCTCACCGGAACATACGTCATCGACAGCCATTTTCCTTTTGGACATTTAACGGGAAGGACAACACACTGGGACACTTTTTGGTTCTGTGGTGATAGACAGGGTCGTATTGTCTAATAATAAAGGTTTATCTCGCGGTTGTTTGTCGGTGTTATCCCGCTGTAGACGGTGTTAGTCGCGGTCGCCTGACGCGTCGCGGACGGAGGTAAGACAACCGCGTAACGTTAGCTGCTAATTAGCTTTAGCCAGCTAGGAGTTAGCTGATGCGCGTGCACACGTTGGTTTGGAAACGTTTGAGGAAAAATAACAGAATTAATATTTTATTATTCTGTCTTCACGTTGTCCAGACACTCAGATGTGCTCCGTCAGAAACGAGAGTTCAGTTGTTATCGCGTTACTATAGCAAAACGTGACGTCGTATTTTACCTGGAAATGATTGACACTCGTAAACTGAGTTAAATCAGAGAGCTGCAAGTACCTATGACGTCACACCATGACCTATGACGTCACACAATGACCTAGATAAATAGCTTATTTGTTCGGTCAACAGGCCTAAATCCCAAATTTATTTCAATCAGTGGTGGAAGAAGTATTCAGGTCCTTCACTTTCATTAAAGTATTTAACGGCAGACTGAAAATACTCCACTAAAAGTTTTTGACTTTTATTCCAGCTAACAGGAAGTGTTTTGTTTTGCCTGCAGCTTTCGAAGTAGTTCGGGTTTTTTTTGTTGTTTTTTTTTTACAAAAGACTTCTTTCCTTTCAGGTTGATCAAATGTCCGGACCACGGTCCCGGTCACCTCGTTACAGGTAAATCCGCCACCGGTGTTTCATTTTCATCAACGTATTTGTGTCTCATATGACCCATGTAGCTTAAAACACACCTTTTAGTTTTTAAATGTAAAAGCAGATTTATTGATTCCTGTTACAGTTGTTACATTAGTTGTTTTTTTAATGTTTTCAGGAGGTTCCCGTGGGAGGAACCCGACTTTGACGCTCACAAACTCCCTTCAAAGATGGATGGAAATCCTCCGGACAGGAGCCACCGCCCCAGAGGAGGTCCTGGAGAATTCAGGGACCGCTTTAGGGAGGACGTGCACCCAGAAGGTCAGAGGAGATCCTCTCCGTTCCCGTTCGACCAGCAGTTCGGGCACCAACGTCATCCAGACCAGGAGTTTCACCACAAGAAGCCGCCGGCTCACTATGACACGATGCGCTACGAAGACCGGAGGCTCTCGCCGCCGCCCAACGGGGAGAGACGCAGGGAAGGCTTCAGGCAACACTTCCAGAGCTTTGAGAACCGGGGCAGGTCGCCCAAGTCTCCTCTGAGGTTGATGAGGGAAAGGTTGCCGCCCACGCCGAAGTCTCCCCCGGACCACCAGCTGAGGGAGTCAGGGATGAGCTGGAGGAGAGAGGAGCAGGGCAGAGGACGAGGGAAGTTCAGAAACTTCAGTCCCGGCGGGAGGTCAGATGACCAAAGAGGCGCAGCAGACAGAGAACGAGGAAGCAGGAGCGCACAGGGTCCGAGTAGAGGCGGGAAAAGAGAGAATCCGCCGCACGAGAGGAGCCTCGCTTTTAAAAGGCAAAGGAGAGAAACGGATGACGCCGGTCATCTTGGGTAAATTTTAACCAAAATGCTTTTCAGCACTATCCGGAAAAAATGAAGAATGCAGAGGATTCTCATCTCTTGATTTCCCATAGAACCAGATTCCTCCCTGTCGTCACGTCCTATTCTCACTAATGTAGTGACCTTGTGTAGCACAAATACTGCATGGCTTAACGTTTTCCTTCCTTTGCCAGCCTGAACCTTTCTGCATGCCTTAGGCCGACCTCACTGTAGTTGTTAATGCTCGTGGAAGCGAAAGCACTTTTTCAAAAGTTCATGTTGCAGCAGTAAAAACTAAACCAGCCGCTTGGTGAGATACTTCCAGAGCTAATTTCAAGTTAATGAACTAGATGTGAAGATGCGACGGTTGCATGTATCGTTGTTGAACCATGTCACCTCCTCTTATGCCATCACAGGTACAGAAAAGAGGAGGACTTTGAGGAACATGGTTATACAATGGACTCACCCAGAGATGGGTTTGGAGGAGGCGCTCGGGGGAACCTCCCCTCCGGGGACGTTCGCCACTCGCGGCCACTCGTCGTTGAACACGATCACGGCATCACGGGCGGCAGACAGACGCCACGGCGGGAACAGTTTGACGATCGCAGGGACCCCGGCCCCGACTTTGACCGCCAGAGGACCCCCCGTCCGACGGGCTCCTCTCAGGAGCGTTTCAGGATGTCCGACAGCCGGTCGGAGGATCGGGAAGGCTCAAGGGATCGGCATTTTCAAGATAATCCCAGAGACGCCAACTATCATGAATCTAGGAGGAGCCCCGGGCCGCAGGAGAGACCCAACACCATGAGATACGGTAATCGAGCCGGTCCGGTGAACCACAGGGGGCGGGGCGGCACTCGCCCGATGAAGGTTAACCTGAACCCAATGAAAAGGCAGTACAACCAAAGTGAGGGCGGACGGACGGGACAGCCCAGGAGTCAACCTCGCGTACAGCAGTCCAACCAAGGATACCAAGACCCGCCTCACACCGAGCAGAGACACGGGTACCAACCCTTCAGGGAGGATTACCAGGATCCCGTCGAAGAGGAGCCAGACTGGGTGGAAGAAGACAGACCTCAACAGTGGGAGCACGACCGGCCCGGAGGACTGGACCGACACCCGCCACGGGACCACTTGGATCCTAAAATGCCCCGTCAGAGGGAGCGGGCGTGGAACCATCAGAAAAACGATAGCATGGCGGTCGTAACCGAGGAAACGCTAACCATCAAAGTGGACATGAGTCGGCCCGTAAAAAAAAACAGGTAGAGTATTTTTTCTAAAGTTGTGAAGGGGTGAGGGGTGAAAGTTCACACTTTCTTTTTCTGAAGTCAGAAGGAAGCAGCAGTGGAGTGACATCGAAAAGACAACGAATATTTTCAGCTGATATTCACGTGGATTTTGTCTGAAACTGAACCGAACACGAGCGGATTCAGGAACTACGGCTGGAAACGGGTGCACTTGTCACATCGTACGATCGGGACGCTTCACAGAAGTTCCTCCAACAGATGATACATTTTCATCCGAAGGGGAAGTCGTCCTCGGAGAAAACCTCGTGGGACTCGGAGAGGAGGTCTGTTGCTGCTCCTCGATGGAAACACCCAGAAAAAGCAGCTCGTGCTTCCTTGAAGAAAATCAGATCCCGGCTGAAATGTAACACGCTGACGTTCAGCTTCGGGAGCGACGCGGGGAAAAAAACACAAAAACAAAGAATCCACTGGAAGCAAACGGTTTCTCCTTCAGAGCGACAGCTTCGGCTGCATCTCATCGTACATTAGTGAAGGAGTGAATGATGACTCGGCTCGTTTGAAAGAACCGCACCGATTTAAAAGGACCGACCCGGAGTTCAGTTCTGATTTGAAGATGCAGAAAATCCTCCTCGGCTCTGACCGCTGGCAGGAAGGTTTATGGAGGACAACGCTGGACCGCCTCAGTTTAGCTGAACGGAAGATGTCTCAGACGATGTCCAGGATTCAATCAGCAGGTTTACGTCCACGCAGCCTCCACTGGGCGGGGGAGGTTTTTCTCAAAGATCTCAGAAGACGATTCAAATCTCTGCTGAAGAGGAACGAGCTGCATGAATGGAGCGTCACGCAGATTACAAACATCTCCAGGAGTCGACGGACGTGAACGAGGCAGCGACTCGCTGCTGGTGTCGTGTTTTAACGTCTGCGGTAGAAGGACGAACGCTGCCAACACTCACGCCGTGTCTCGGGACGCTGAAGACTTTTTACCCTTCTGATTTATTTTTGGAGCCACTTTGACTAAAAATGGAAAAAAAAAAACAATCCTCATTTGACTGAGAAAGAATTTGGTGCCCAGATGAACGTCGTGGGAAAGAAAGACGACGAGCGTTGAACCTGCTGATGGTTAAACAGCTGCGACGCTCGGACGCATCTGAAGAGACTTCAGGTGGCGTCAGTGAAGCTGGATCAAGAATATTATATGATGGAGAGGAAACGTCTGGGGAGGTCAAACAATGCTGATGGAGACGAAACCATGGAAACATAAGTGTGTGGGGGGGGGGGAATCGATCTGGAAACGATCTGCGACAAAGATGAAAGTATTTGGAATCAATAAACACCGTTTGTTTCTTTTTAAGCTGGAACTTGAGCTGACTTCAGGAAGCCGACGACAAACCTGGAAACGTCTCTCGGTTTTGGTCGGAAGAAGTGGAGACCCGTCACGGTAAAAAAAAAACATCGGCAGGTACGGTTGCCAGGTTACCGCATCCTGTGTGGATGAACAGGGAGACTTTGTGCTGACGGCTGAAACATCGAACAGGAAGAGGATTCAAAGCCTGCGATGCGACTGCAGACGGACACGAGGAACTAAAGACTCGTCTTCACGTCCAGCGTGTCGCAGGAGACAGATGATGGACGATGGAGACAGAAACAGCTGCTTTTATGAAGAAATCCACCCGTGGATCACCGTTACTTCTCCTGGTGAAGACGACTAAACACAATTTCAGCTTCGCGACATCAACGGGAATTTTCACACTCTGCTTTAACGAAAAGTTGAAGTCAGGAACATAAAGATCATCGTTCCCAAAAATACACGTAATCTTCTAAGTGATGATTTGACGAGGAACGTGAACGCATCATCAGTGCTGCCGAAAAGAGAAACGAAAGCAGTGACGATAAATATCTTTATAACGTGAACTAATACGTGATGGAAACAAAATGAGACCTGGAGCCTCTTCAGTGCTGAAAGAACACATCGACGCTGTGAACATACAAATCATCTGTTCTGAAGAATGGAGGGAAACGGAGTCGTCACCAATTTAAGAAGATGGAAAAATCAAGATGGAGAAACAGTCAGGAGGAGAAACGGTTGGGAGGAGAAACAGAAGGAGAAACAGTCAGAAGGAGAAACAGTCAGAAGGAGAAACGGTCGGGAGGAGAAACAGTCAGAAGGAGAAACAGTCAGAAAGAGAAACAGTCGGGAGGAGAAACGGTCGGGAGGAGAAATGGTCGGGAGAAGAAACAGAAGGAGAAACGGTCGGGAGGAGAAACAGTCTGAAGGAGAAACACGTCACGGGAATTACTGTTGAAACACAAAGGAGCGTCAGCGATGCTGGAAAACTCCTCAGATCTGTGAGTCCTCAACAGTTCAGACCAAAGGAGGCGTCCACGTCGTGGACAGATTCTGCAGGAGGACGAGAAGTCAGAAGAAACTAGTGGACAACAAAAACATTTCTGCAGCGTGAAACGGGAGCGGAGAGACGACCTCCGTCCGTCCGTCCGTCCGTCCGGCGACGAGACGCTGAAACATCCGAACCGAGAACAAAAGTCGTGCAGCTACAACCTGAAGATTTAACGGATCATACAAGAAAAGAAGTGTGAATTTTCACCCGAGCTTTAACTCACCGACGTGTTTGGGGGGGAAAAAAAAAAAAGAGGGAGGGGGGGGGTAGATTAGTCTTCTCTGGATTTCACTTTAAGTGTTTTTAAATATCCTTAAAAACACTTTAAATTGGTTGGATGTGAACGTCCCCTTTTTCTAGTTATTGTAGACGTCTTTAAAGGAACTCGTGAAAGGTAAGTTTGTTGGGTAAGGTAAAGTTGTTGCTTATTTTATTTGTTTATTTCCTGCTGTGGTTGGGACAGAAAGGAATTAAAAAATACAATAGCTCCTTCTGTTAGTCCGTCTGTCGGGACAATAAATAGCATCTTAAAGATTTCAGTTAAACTTCAACTCCTCTGAATGTCGTCACAGATGCCAGTAAATCTTCCTCCTCCTCCTCCTCCTCCTCTGCAGTCCGCTGTGTTACTCCTCAGACAGGCAGCTCTCTCTGGACCTGGTCAACGTGGGCCGCCAGCGTCTGGACTTCCTGCCCATGCTGGAGCACTCGGGGACGTACCGGGAGACGGCCATGCACACGGGGACGTTCGCCCAGGAGATCATCACCCTGGTGCACCTCGTCAAAGGTCGGCGCCGCACATATCTGAACTAATAATCACATATCTGAACTAATAATCACATATCTGCACTAATAATCACATATCTGCACTAATAATCACATATCTGAACTAATAATCACATATCTGCACTAATAATCACATATCTGCACTAATAATCACATATCTGAACTAATAATCACATATCTGAACTAATAATCACATATCTGCACTAATAATCACATATCTGCACTAATAATCACATATCTGAACTAATAATCACATATCTGAACTAATAATCACATATCTGCACTAATAATCACATATCTGCACTAATAATCACATATCTGAACTAATAATCACATATCTGATCTAATAATCACATATCTGAACTAATCTAATAATCACATATCTGATCTAATAATCACATATCTGAACTAATCTAATAATCACATATCTGAACTAATCTAATAATCACATATCTGAACTAATCTAATAATCACATATCTGAACTAATCTAATAATCACATATCTGATCTAATAATCACATATCTGAACTAATTTAATAATCACATATCTGAACTAATCTAATAATCACATATCTGATCTAATAATCACATATCTGAACTAATTTAATAATCACATATCTGAACTAATCTAATAATCACATATCTGAACTAATCTAATAATCACATATCTGCACTAATCTAATAATCACATATCTGAACTAATCTAATAATCACATATCTGAACTAATCTAATAATCACATATCTGAACTAATCTAATAATCACATATCTGATCTAATAATCACATATCTGATCTAATAATCACATATCTGATCTAATAATCACATATCTGAACTAATCTAATAATCACATAACTGTGCATCATTTTAGTCGACTGTGTTCCTCCCTGATATTTTTGGTTCAATTGAAACGGACTAATCTTAAAGGTCCAGACCAAACGGTGCGGTGTTGAGACCCTGACAGCGTCTCCCGTCTCCGCCCACAGATCAGTACTTCAGGGACGACGGGGTCACCCTGAACCAACGCTTCTCCACGCCGCAGAAAAGCAGCTACTCCGAAGAAGAGGAGGAGGTGGAGGAGCTGACGCTGGACGAGCGCTTCAGTTTGAACCGGTACGTCACACGGCAGCGTCGTGATGGAGAAACTCTTCTGATCCTTTTTCTGACCACGTGTACGAATCTCCATCTTCTGCAGAGGCTTCAGTTTAAACATGAACTCGCTGCCTGACGACAACGAGCCTCTGTTCTCCAGACTGGGACCCACGCAGGTAAAAACCGTTTGACTGTTGAGCAGCATGGTTGTGACGGTCTCGTTAATCGCACCGATGATGTGCCGAAGCAGCAGCCGGTCCGAGGCCCGGGAGACCTGAGGCACGACCTGGAGAGGAGGCGGCAGGAGAAACTGGAGGGGGTGAAAGTGACGATACAAGGAAACAGCATGTCACAGCGCCCCCGAGGGGCCGTCAGGTGAGTCACGTTCTTGAGTCCTTCACGTTTATCTGAAATAATTTGATGAAAGTTTTTGTGAAATAAACGTGGATTTTTCTCTTCGGTGTGATTTAAATGTTTTTGTAAATGTCTTCGCCAGCGAGCCGGATGTTGAGTACGGAGACGAGGTGGCTCAGATGGACCACGAAGGATTCTCCAACTGGCCCGACGAGCAGAACCGGAGACAAGAAGGGAAGATGGTGAGTGATGAGGTGGAGGTGGAGGTGGAGGTGGAGCCACGTCGGAGTCACGAGAGACTTTTAAATCCTTTTTCTCTTCTTCAGGGACCGAGGAGAGGAGCTCCGAACAGACTGAACCCGGGACCTCAGCGCCGGAACAATCGCTTCGGGAACCGGCGGCAGAACATGCCGAGCACCAACCCAGCAGGTAGCTTCACCTGTTAAACACCGACCGGAGGAGGCGGTGGTCCACATCAAGGCTCTTGTTTTTCTACCCGGGTCGGGTACCGGCCAGGTCGGGTACTTCCGGGCCGGCTGGTACCGGCTGCGACAACCGCTTGTATTTCCACCAGAAGCAGCTCGGCACAAAGCTTCACTAAAAATAGACTTCCTGACTATTTATGAGCAGATCAGCTGGACAGGAAGTGAAGAAGAAAACCAGAGAGATACATTTTCAAAATAAAACACCCTGCGCTGCATCAACCTCTTCAGGTAGAAACAACAGACGCTGCATGCCAAACAGTTTCAACATAAATAAAATAAATAAGACACCTTTGAACAACCTTTACCTTTAGCACAAAAATAAAAAATAAATCACCAAATTAGAAAGTCGATGAAACACTTTTCTTGTGAATCTGCAGCCGTGTGGAGGATGAATCTATTTACTATGATCGGAGGGTTAATCCTTCCTTCGTGTATTCTTTCATATCATTTTGTCTCTGACGTGTTTAAACACGTTTCAGTGACTCCTCCTCTTACGATGCAGCTGCAGGTGTTTTATGTTCTCTGTGAACATCTGTTCAGGGCGGTTTACATGTTAAGGTCTTTATTCTGGAACTAAACGTTCCAAAATCAAGACTTCCTGCCAGTTATTATATTTTGGATCATCAGTATCCACGATTTATTTTCTCCCTCCTGCAGCTTCTCCTCTCAGACTCAGCGTGACACTTTTAGTCCGAACTTTTCCCGTCCTGAACTCTGCCTGCTCCCGTTGTGTAACAGTCCTCCCGCTCGTTTCCTCGGCAACCACCACGTGGAGCCGTTTGACATCGCCTGCTCGTGTAATATTCTTTGACCTCTGACCCGATGACACGTCACCGTTTTAAGGAGGCTTCCCGCTCGCCGGCTCGTAATCACGGCTGAGCTCATCCAATCTCTTCTCCTTCTCCTCCTTCTACTCCTCCTCCTCCTTTCTCTGCTCAAGCTGCTCCCATCCTCTTTTATTGTCCATGTTGATCTCTTCACTCCTCTGATCCTCCATCTTTGTCCTTTCGTCCCTCCATGTCCGTCTTCAGGTCCCAACTGGTGACCACACTGGGACTCTTCCATTTGGATGTTGCTGCTTTGACTGGAAGCACCAGTTGTATAAAAAAAGAAGTGTTGAGTCTCCGTCTGGGCCTCGATCGCTGCTTTAGATCGAGAGCTCTGTCGACTCGTCCCGACTGTGAAGACGTCTCGTGTGTTTGTGAACGAGGACGACGGACCGGCCGATGACGCCAATCAATGTGAAACACCTTCGTTTGTGTCTGTCATTTATTTCTCTTTCTTTTTAAAAAATTTTGTTAAACTTTATTTCATTCAGATGTCCAATCAACTTACATTAAAACTATAAACATGGATCAAAGGTGTTGGTTTACTTCCGGCTGCTGAGGCTGAATGAAACAGAAAAAGTTACAGTCACTTGTAGTTTCATGGCGAGACGCTCAAAAAAGGAGACTAAATTCAAAATGGGGGACTTCCTGTTGACTTGAGGTCATGCTGCCGAGAGACTGTTTTGTACATCTTGATGTGACGCACATATCCTAAAATGTTGGTGCATGTAGGTGAAACGAGATGACGGAGCTGCAGTTTAGGGGGCACTGGCGAGCCGTTTGGCCACGCCCACTCGCAAAACCCACATCACGTATCGTCTCACCACGCCGGATGTTTGTGACACATTTCATGAGGTTTCAAGCATCCTTTGACCTTAACACCAACTTCCTGTGTCACGGTTGAGACATTGGACTTTGCCCCATCACCATGGCGACACTCTTTGGCAAAGACGAACAAACTTCTCAATATGTCATCGACCACACGTCTAAGCTATTCTGACCCGACTTTAGGTTTTCTGTGATCAACCAGGCGGAGCAACGAGCGCCGTGTTCAGAGTCCTGCAGGAAATACTCAGAATAAAGGCACGACTCGGCAATATTTAAAAAGATATCGTTTCAAACAAAACATTTATTTTGAACAGTGTGTGAAAATACACAATAAAAAAGGTTTTCAAGACTGAACCACATTTTTGATCTACTGTGTGTGTGTGTGTGTGTTTGTGTGTGTGTGTGTGTTTGTGTTTGTGTGTGTGTGTGTGTTTGTGCGTGTGTGTGCGTGCGTGTGTGTGTGTCACACTGACTGACAGCTCGGTTGAAGGAGTGTCTTCACCTCACCGTGTGAAACTCACTACGACATCACATTCAGGGTTTTCCTTCCATTAAAACAGTTCTTTTTTTGTTGTTTTAAGTAAATATAACGATAAAAGTCCAAAAATGCAAACTGCACCTTCGCCTTCAGGAAACGAGGTGAAAACTCTGAACGTATTTAAAAAAATAAATAAATAAAACGGATCCGCTGAAACACAACTGCAGACGCAGCTCCTCCTCCGGGCGGTGACGTCATCCATCTTTGTGTTTTCTGCTCCTGAAGTGTCTCTGCAGCGTCCAGGACGTCCACATGTGCAGCGAGGACTCAGGACGGCTGAGAGCTGCTGCTTAAAGGCACAAACGGAAAAAAGATGCACTTTCACTTCCGTTTGTAACGGCAGTGAAACGGATCAACATTTAGATCCCGTATGAAATTATTTTATGTCTCGTAGTGGGAAGATTTTTACATCCATTAACTGATTTCAGGAGTTTTGACTCGATTAAACAGTTAATTTCTTTTAGGGAATTATGGGAATTTACATGGAAATAAGATGTAAATCCAAAAACATTAAAGGTGAAGATAAAAAAAAAAGACAAATTAAAACCTTAAAGGAGCTTTAGTCCAGCTTAATAGTTCAAAAGTCTTTTAATGGGTTTTATGAAATTTATTTATTTTCACAATAAATTCTACTTTTTTTTGTTAAACACTTTATATTTTTTTTTTTAAAAAAAAAAAAAAAATCGGACTCATTGAATTTAAATGCTGCACATGCAACATTTAAATCTGACAAATTTAATAGTTTTTTTTTTATAGAATTAAATAATACCTTTTGGGTAAATCTGATAAACTCTGCATATTGTTTCTCTTCAGCTCTGTGACTGTTTCTGAATTAATTCAGGATTTAATTATTTAATTTTACAAACTCATGAAAGGAAATCTTAATTCTTCAGATTATCTGAAACATTTGCAGAAACTCAGTGAATACAGATGTTAAAGATTAAATCCACTTTGTCTCGTGTTTATATAAATATAAAAAAATATATATATATATATATTCATATATATATAAATACTGTTAAATAAAGTTGTATATCTGCGATAATCAGAATGTGATCTGACGGTTTCACTGCAGCTTCATCGCTGACGTCAACGTCTCCTGCAGCTCAACGTGAATCAGTCTCATCATCACTTCCTGGTTTCAGTGAGCAGGAGGAGCAGGAGGAGGAGCAGGAGGAGTAAATCCGCACGCAGGTCGGAGGGAGACGCTGCGGCACCACGAGGACGTCCAGGCGGGTTAAAGGTGAGTCTGATGTGTCTCCATAGAAGAAGAAGAGGAGGATGAGGAGGAGGGGAGGAGGAGGAGGAAGTGTGATCAGGGAGTCAGAAGTGAGAGCCGCAGAGCAGAGGTCGAAACGCCACCTCCATGTTCTCCTCCATGATGATGTCAAAGCGGCACAGCAGAGGCCTGATGATGAAGAGGAGGAAGATATGTTTGTTAATAATGAAAGTCTTCATCACAGATCTTAATGTTCTAATGATCTAAAACGAGCAAGAAACTCATCGTTTGTTTTCAGCAGCTCAACTTCAGCTGTTTTGGTTTTTATCAAACTTGAAAGTGAGAATATGAATTCAGATTTAAATCAGCTGCGTTGTAGATTAAAGTGGATAAAATGTTTAAAAAGTCTTGTAGATTAGATTATTGTGAAAAACATTTTATAATCCAGTGAAACAAACCGTCATTGGAAACGAGAGCGTCACATTTATTTTCTGGATCTTTCTGGATTTCTAACGAGCCTTCAGTGATTATTCATGTTAATAAAGCATTAATGAAGCCTTAATGAAGCCTTAATGAAGCCTTAATGAAGCCTTAATGAAGCATTAATAAAGCATTAATAAAGCATTAATAAAGCCTTAATGAAGCCTTAATGAAGCATTAATAAAGCATTAATAAAGCATTAATAAAGCATTAATGAAGCATTAATAAAGCCTTAATAAAGCATTAATGAAGCCTTAATGACGCCTTAATAAAGCATTAATAAAGCATTAATAAAGCATTAATAAAGCATTAATAAAGCCTTAATGAAGCCTTAATGAAGCATTAATAAAGCATTAATGAAGCATTAATAAAGCATTAATAAAGCATTAATAAAGCATTAATAAAGCCTTAATGAAGCCTTAATGAAGCATTAATAAAACATTAATGAAGCCTTAATAAAGCATTAATAAAGCATTAATAAAGCATTAATAAAGCATTAATGAAGCATTAATAAAGCATTAATAAAGCATTAATGAAGCATTAATAAAGCATTAATAAAGCATTAATAAAGCATTAATGATTCCTGCAGCTGTCTCAATCTTATTAAGGCCTTATAAATCCTCACTAAATGATTCATTACTCCTTATTACGACGTTAGATAGGGCCGATGGACCCCGGTGACCTCTGACCTCTCGGGCAGCTCCAGCGGCGTGAGGCGGATCCGCAGCACGCGGATCTTGTAGCGCGGCCCGATGACGTTGCCGGTGTTGATCCGCAGGGAGACCTTCTGGATGTTCTGCAGGTCGTCGTCGAACTGGGCCAGCAGCCGCGTGGCCGTGTACTGCTCGAACCGCTGCGGCTTGCTGCGGAACATTTAGAACATCCGGAGGAACACGATGAACAACGACACGCAGGAGTTTACAGGTTTCCTGTTCTCACCGGATCTCCGACGACTCACTGGTCGATTCGGGCCTCGGTGACGTTCATGCCGCTGTGCAGCCGGATGTAGACGACCCCCCAGCGCAGGTACTGGTTCCACGTCACCATGTCCACCCTGTAGCTCAGCTCTGACACACACACACACACACACACACACACACACACACACACACACACACACACACACACACACACACACACACACACACACACAGTTACACTCAGTCATCAGAGTAAAATATTCTCCTTGAACAAACCAAACTCAGTACCACAGTACTGTGTGTGTGTTAATGTGTGTGTGTGTGTGTGTGTGTGTGTGTGTGTGTGTGTGTGTGTGTGTGTGTGTGTGTGTGTGTGTGTGTGTGTGTGTGTGTGTGTGTGTGTTAGGGTGTAGGTGTGTGTGTGTGTTAATGTGTGTGTGTGCTGGACTCACTCTTATAGGGCAGGTGTGCGGTGGTGCTGAAGAAGACTTTCGTCTGTCCGAGCCGCAGCAGCGTCCCCCTCCACCTGCTGATGTCGTAACCTGCAGGTGAGACCGTTCAGGTGTTCAGTCGGACCTCCAACCTCACAGTGTGTGTGTGTGTGTGTGTGTGTGTGTGTGTGTGTGTGTGTGTGTGTGTGTGTGTGTGTGTGTGTGTGTGTGTGTGAAGCCTTAATAAAACATTAATAAAACATTAATGAAGCATTAATGAAGCATTAATAAAGCATTAATAAAGCATTAATAAAGCATTAATAAAGCATTAATAAAGCATTAATAAAGCATTAATGAAGCATTAATGAAGCATTAATAAAGCATTAATAAAGCATTAATAAAGCATTAATAAAGCATTAATAAAGCATTAATAAAGCATTAATGAAGCATTAATAAAGCATTAATGAAGCATTAATAAAGCATTAATAAAGCATTAATAATTCCTGCAGCTGTTGTTCTTGGAAGACAAACCGCTCTCTCTTTTTTTTGGGCTCCCGGCTGCCGGTCGGGGTGTTTTTTTTGGATCACCTACCGAGGACGGGACAGGAGGCGGGTTTGAAGGCTTCGCAGCGCATGCAGCGTCCGTCCAGGAAGTCTCCGTAGGACGTGCAGGGATACCCGGTCAGGCTGCAGGTTCTGTTCAGGGCGCACAGGAACAGGAACACGGAGCGCTGGTGGTCGCACACGAAGTAAGATTTACCTGCAGGGGACAGACGGAGGACGCCGCAGGGGACAGACAGAGGACGCCACAGGGGACAGACGGAGGACGCCGCAGTCAGCATGTGTGTGTTAATGTGTTAATGTGTTAATGTGTTAATGTGTGTGTGTGTGTGTTCACCTGAGAAGATGGTTTTGGGACATCCGGGCTGGTCGGCGCCGCCGTTGGCGTAGAAGTCGATGTGTCCGTGAGCTCCTCGCAGGCCGAACGCTGCACGCAGGAAACACCGATTTCATTTATTCTGCACCGTCAGCAAAGAAGTGACGAGATCTCTAATCGTTCTCTGATCGTTCTCTGATCGTTCTCTGATCGTTCTCTGATCGTTCTCTGATCGTTCTCTAATCGTTCTCTAATCGTTCTCTGATCGTTCTCTAATCGTTCTCTGATCGTTCTCTAATCGTTCTCTAATCGTTCTCTAATCGTTCTCTGATCGTTCTCTAATCGTTCTCTGATCATTCTCTGATTGTTCTCTAATCGTTCTCTGATCGTTCTCTGATCGTTTTCTGATCGTTCTCTGATCGTTCTCTAATCGTTCTCTGATCGTTCTCTGATCGTTCTCTGATCGTTCTCTGATCGTTCTCTAATCGTTCTCTGATCGTTCTCTGATCGTTCTCTAATCGTTCTCTAATCGTTCTCTGATCGTTCTCTGATCGTTCTCTGATCATTTTCTGATTGTTCTCTAATCGTTCTCTGATCGTTCTCTGATCGTTCTCTGATTGTTCTCTAATCGTTCTCTGATCGTTCTCTGATCGTTCTCTGATTGTTCTCTAATCGTTCTCTGATTGTTCTCTAATCGTTCTCACAGTTCATGTCGGTGTGAAGAACGTCCACGAACATGGCGTCTGACGGGTCCAGCCTCTCCTCCAGTCTGGCACTAGTGAACATCGGCCCCGCCGGGTCCAGACCTGGAGGAAGAGGAGGAGGAGGAAGAAGAGGAAGAGGAGGTGAAGGAGGAGGAGGAGGAGGAGGAGGAGGAGGAGGAGAAGGAGGAGGGAGAAGAGGAGGTGAAGGAGGAGGAGGCAACAAAACCCGTCAGCTGGATGATGTATTCGTTGTTTACGTGCAGGTTTGTGTTGCTGCCGGTTGAATCGTCCACCTGTGATGCGGCCGATCTTCCCCTTCAGGTTCGCTCCCACGAAGCCGGCCAGGTGAGCTCCCAGGCTGACGCCGATGAGGTGCACCGAGCTCAGAGCGGCTCCTTCGTCCTGAGGACACGACATTCAGGAGGTTCGTGGACACGTTCGCTGAACTTGGTTCTCATTTAATTATTTTCAGATTGAACTGCTTCAACAGCAGGAATGTATTTATTGGCTTCATGAAGACTTTGAAACAAGACTTTAATGTCTGGAGGCTTGAACGCACCGTGTTTTACTATCAGGCCATTAAACCCAAACTGGGAACGAGATGAGTTGTTTAGATGTTGAGATGCAGCCAACCGTGTTTTTTTGGAGCCGGACGTGACCATATTTGGACGAGATGGGGAGGAGCTGTCAATCAAACTAACCTCTTTTCAGGTATCTAATTAATGGTGGAATTATTTTCAGAACAACACTGATCAGACATGAATTTATCTTCACGACGCCATAATAACGTGTTAAAAACATGCATTGATTTGTTTTGAATGAGTCTGATGGAGTCGTGATGAAAACATCTGGCCCTCCAGCTGTCGTCCGTCCGCCCCGCGGTGCGTTCAGGGTCGCCAGCTCACCTGCATGGTCTGAATGAAGCCGGTGAGGTTGAGCGCCGCCTCCCTGGTGTACGTGACGGCGGTGAAGTAGTTGAGGTTGGCGGCGCCCTTGTTCCAGTCCACCACGATGACGTTCATGTCCTGCTGCTCGGCCAGCAGGTGCACGAGGTGGTCGATCCAGATCGGCGGCGCGCCGGTGGGCCGGTAGCCGTGGATGACGAAGGCGGTCGGGCGCGACAGGTCGAAGAGCGGCTGGGAGGAGAGCCGGCGGTGGTTGACCTCGCGGCCGCAGTCCAGGTTGGAGCGCGTGTAGAGCAGCAGCCGCACGTACAGGCTCGTTCCCATGAAGCAGTGCGACAGGTTCAGGTCGGTGAAGTTGTCGCAGGAGTCGGCGCCGCTGCTCTCCTCCTGACCTGCAGGGCAGACCGGGGCGAGGCCGTCGGAAGGAGAGCCGGAGAAAATGACATCGAAGCTGCACTGCATGGAGGTGTTTCCATGGCAACGAGGAGCAGCATCAAAGTCACTCACTCACGCACACACACACACACACACACACACACACACACACACACACACACACACACACACACACACACACACACACACACACACACACACACACACACACACACACACACACACACACACACACACACACACACACACACACACACACACACACACACACACACACACACACACACACACACACACCTTTAAACCCCAAACAGAGTCTCTCGGCCCGGATCAAACTGAACCAGACTTCTTAGCTGGTTCAGGAACTAATTACAGGAAGTTGAGGCGGCGTGTCGTCACTCGTTAAACAACAGAAGAAGAAAATATAACCGGACAAGAAGTAAAAGGAGCCGAAGTCGCGCTCAGGCAGCGAAGGAGGGAAAAATAAATCAAAAATCAGCTTGAAAATGCTCAAACTTAACTCGTCATACAATATTACAATATTTTGGCAAAGAAATTAATCTGTTTGTTCGTTTTTTTTCTCCATTTAAACTTAAAAGTCGACGACATGCCGTCTGAACCAATCAGCATCCAGCACCGGGAGCTCCATCTGTCATGAAAAGTTCTCAGAATGACAAACTGAAATGAAACTGAAAAGCTTAGTTCGGACGTTCAGGTGTGAAAACAACCACAAAGTGAAAACAGGAAGTGGCTTTATGTTCCAGATGAAGTGTTTTTGTTTGTTTGTTTGTTTTTGTTTGTTTGAGCGTTCCTCCTGTTTGTCTTTTTGCCTCCCGATTAACTAAATCTCCCGGCGGGCGAGCGCCACGTGTTTTCATCAGAACGTGGATCACCTCCCAAAGATGAGACGCGTTCAAGGAACCCACACGGGGACGTTCACGGTCAGCTGGTACAAAATCACATTCACCTTAAAAAAAACGCTTCTTCACGTATGTAACTCTTGAGAGAAATGCTTCATCAGCCTTTGACCCAGTTCCTCTCTAAAAACTGTGCACAGGTCAGAGGTCAGAGGTCATCAGTGTGAGTTAAAGGCCGCCTGTAAGCGGCGGCATTAGTTCTCCGTCTGGTTTGTCTGTAGTTTGGCCTCTTAAACAGTCGGGATCAGCGAGAGTCTCTTCAGCCTCTTTAAAGTGTCTTTAACCTGAAAACCGAAACATCCAGACGGCTGTGAACGCGTCACCACGGGAGGAAAACAAACCGCTCACTGGTCCTGCAATATATCCTGGAATTAAAAAAATCTCTCTTCCAGACATTAAAGTCAGGAGATTTGATCATTTCCTGGAACATCATGGAGTTTATTTTATATTTGAGTTTCCATTTATCAAACTGTAATATCCTCCCTGCAGTATTTTTCTATC
Organism: Brachyistius frenatus; assembly: GCF_029030835.1. NCBI lineage: Eukaryota > Metazoa > Chordata > Actinopteri > Embiotocidae > Brachyistius > Brachyistius frenatus. The sequence continues at coordinate 1,701,538 of NW_027210664.1, read as the reverse complement.
TGGTGTCACTCAACTTGTTTCCTGAGGGATTTTTTTTAATTATCTCGTCAACAAATCACTTCAGTCAACTTTTTCACTGCAGCTGCTAACGAAGGTAAAACATGCAGGAAAATCAACATTTCAGGAGCTTCGGATCAAAAACGGAAAGTTGGAGAGTTTGTAGATTCTCTTTGAGCATAAACACTGAAAACCAAAGTGAAACCTGGTTTGAACCTTTGGTGAACTGACAGTTTGATTATCCTCCAGTTCCTTCTAATGATCAATAATTAATCCATTTGATCAATCTGCCTGCAAGCAGACGTCTAAAAAGAGTGGTTGGAGTCACTATATCTTTCGGCGTGGCGACTAATCCGAAGGTTTAACGCCATCTGACCACGTTGTCACTCGTCCAAATATGCCAGGCTTTAAAACTTCCTCCAAACACAACGACTTTAGCGTTAGCTCGGTGTCCAGCTTCCCGTTGGCGCCCGCCGCCCTGCAATTAGCACACAGGAGCGCGACACTGCCCTCAATAGGATCAGGCTGCTATAAAAAAACCTCCTCATCCCATCAACACAAGGAGGAGGAGGAGGAGGAGGGGGGCGGGGCTTCACTCTGGAAACGGTCCAACCACACACACACACACACACACACACACACACACACACACACACACACACACACACACACACACACACACACACACACACACACACACACACACATCAGTGAACTCTGAGTGAGAAATGACCTGCAGCTCGTTTCACTGCAGCAGAAGCAGATTTTTATTTTACTTTTTTAAAACTTCCCACCGCAGCAGATGGAGAGTTAACTTTAAATAATCTGTTCTCCCCACGCAATCACTAATCTGTTACACACACACACACACACACACACACACACACACACACACACACACACACACACACACACACACACACACACACACACACACACACACACACACACACACACACACACACACACACACACACACACACACTGTCTGTTTCTGGGTGTTTGGACTAAAAGAACATTTTTTTTCATCTTTCAGCTCAAATATAAAAACTCAACAGGAAGCAAGTTTAAGTTTTCACGCTTGAACAGAAGTTCTATTTTTATGAATCTTCTGTGATTATGTTTTCGTACCTTTGCAGAGGACGAGGAGTCCCAGCAGAGACGCCAGTCGGCCGGGAGGCATCCTTCCTCCGGAGACGCAGAAGGTGGAGAAGAACGTGGAGGGAGAAAGCAGCTCTGAGCGTTGAGAGGAGGAGGGAGCGACTGAACCGGGGAGGGATTTCTGTAGGAGGAGACACCGGGAGGAGGGAGGGGGTGGGGGGGTGTCCTGACTTACAGTGAGGATGAGAGCGAAGGGAGATCGGGACAGACGGATGTCAGTCAGGACGCTTGGCGATGAACGAGGTGAAGGACGAGAGTGAGATCATAGATCAGAAATACTTTTAAATCGACTTTTCATCACAAAGTTTCAGGATGAACATTCAAGGAAATAATGTGGAGACGAAAAGAAAAGAAAGGATGAAGACCTTTTAAATAATCAACTGTTGGACAACTCCTGTATTTTTAATTAGATGTGAGAACAAGTTAATCAGCTGTAGCTGCTATAAAAAGTTGAATCTGCTGCTGAACGTTGGAACCACGAGACTCGACCTAAAAGTTCCGTCTGTTCCCGTTGAACGCAGCGCAGCGATGCACCCCGAGCAGCAGGAAGCAGCGACCTTCATCAGGAAGTATTCAGAGTTCAACATCATCACTGAGTTCCTCACGATAACGTGACCGCTGGTACGAGAACATCGGTGACGTCACCATGGAAACCTGAAACTGGAGCAGAGAAACAGCAGATTTTTGGGGGAACAAAGTCTTCAACACGTCTGCTAACAGCCGAGTGTTCCTGAGCCCGTGCAGTGATTTCCACTGATTCCTCTTCTCCGCTGTGAGCGGTCGTGTTGGAGAACCCTGTTGCCACGGCGCCACAGTTCAGGTGGTTCACAGTGAATGTTTTCCCCTCAGACGCCTCAGAAGGTTCCCAGTGGAACTCTGTGTTGACAGTCTGAATCTGGGGGACGAATTTACGGTGACACAAAGAAAACCCACCTGGTGTCTCCTGACCTGATGCCTTCTTCTTCAGTCTTGGACGGTGAAGCTCCGCCCCCTTCTTGAAACGTGAACATCTCTCAGAAACACCTCGCCCGGCTCGTTGCTTCACCACCGGAGACTTTCTGAAACATTTCAAGGGTCTCTGTTGATGATTTACGTGTTATGTTTCAGGTCATGTTCACGTACCAGCGGTCACGTTAACGTCATCAGTGATGATGTTGATGACGAGACGACACTCTGAATACTCCCTCATGAAGGTTGTTGCCTCCTGCTGCTCTGTGAACTTCACTGTGGATGTTTACAGGAAGATAAACAACCAAAAACAGCATCAGAGTGCATTTAAACGTACTCAGTGCTGCACATACTAACAGCCAATATTTTCAAAGTGCAAACGTCACATTTCATGCAAAAAGTAGAGCTTGTTTTGCATCTAATCGTCACTAAAGAAGTTTTTTTTTTTTTTTTGGATTCCACTACTGGAAGTCGGCTCTGAACCGTTCCTCGTGATTAATGATGTCAACGGATGATTGTGGGTAAATGTGTGCCGTCGGAAGGTGGAGCCACACCAGCGCTGGTTATTAATAGCTCTGCAGACTCTGACCACAGTGCACCCAGCCCATTCTGCCCTGCACCCCCTGACTTCAACATCAACACATGTAATTTAACATGTACGCTGAGCTTCGGGCCTCGGCTGCAGCAGCAGAGTCTCAGAGCACTTCAAAAGCAGCGAAACAGAGCCGAGGCTCACAGTAATGGAAGAGTGACGGCTAAAAACATGCAATCAATGGTGGAAACATACAACAGGAGTCTGGTTGGACTTTTTAAAGCGAGAGAGAGGAAGCAGCATGCAGAGACTCCTCTTCGAAATCTGGGTATCAAGAGCAAAACTGCAGGATGTGGTGAAATAACACGCAGTTCGTTCATAATTCTCGATCTTCCTTTATTACAGCCTCAAAAAAAGGATATATACAATGTACAATATCCCTAAATAGCAAAGCTCGGTCACACTGCAAACAAATCTTTGCCAAAATTCAAGAAAAAAACATATAATTTGAGGAGATAATGACGTATAATCAGTGAAATTATCTCTATATAGCTCGTTAATTTTACTTAGCAGGAAACAATTGAAGTTGGTTCCAGTGTAGAAAGAAATGGACTTTAATAAGTGTTCAAAAGTTTGAAATAAGTGGAAAATATAATTCAAACTGATGTGATGTGAAAAATATGTCCGCGGCAGAAGTGTCTTCGGCTACAATACCAGCGAGTGCCACTAGAGGTCGGCTCCAAAAAGCCTCCGGCTCCATAGACTCCCATTCAACTTCTCTCATCAAATCCAAAGTGAATAAAATGTGTCCATCAGTTATCTCGGTGTTGTTAGCTAAAGTCACTCCTTCTTATTAGTTTTCTGGAGGTCCAGCACTTTAAAAATGAACCGGAAACTTGTTTGAGTTTCTAAAGTACGCACTGCATCAATATAAAAAAAAAAAAAAAAATCGGAAACCACGTCCATCTGGACTGTTCGACAAAGACACGGTTTGTCGGAGGTTTTCCTGACTGGGACGTTAGAAACAGTGCACGTGTCTAAATGTCCGTAGGACCTGCGTGTTTGTGTTTCGGGGGTCTCTGCAGGCCGAGGTCCACCTGTGATTGGCTCAGTGAGCGGCCAGGTAAAAAGGTCACGATGTTCTGATCAGTTAAAGAGCTTATGTTTGGAGGCCACGCCCTCTCATCGGCCATCTGGCTCAGCAAATATAAGGAGTGAATCGGGTGAAAGAGATCATGAAGTCAGTGATGTGTGGTCAGCTTTCAGCGGTTAATTCACCAGGAAGCAGTGAAACCACCATCATTTTTTGTTGAGCTCCCAGAGGTATAACTATGTGACCTGACGCACCTTCTTCGGTCTTGGACGGTGAAGCTCTGCCCCCTTCTTGAAACGTGAACATCACTCAGAAACACGTCGCCCGGCTCGTCGCGTCATCGCCGTAGACTTTCTGAAACATTTCAAGGGTCTCTGTTGATGATTTACAGAGTTTGACCCCAAAATCTGATGTTATCTCGTGGAAATCACTGCATGGGCTCAGGAACACTCGGCTGTAAGCGAGTGTTTTGAAGATTTTCTGTTCTCTGTTCTGATCCGAAGAAGGAAGTGAGTTGATGTGGTTATGAAGAGGCAGACGCTCGCTTGGCTTGAACTTTTCCCCAGAAGTCTGATGATCTAGTCCACTTGTAAGGAAACACCAACGTGGATTAATTCTAATAAAGTTACATAAGTTAATTTAGGTAACACATTTAACATGTCCAGAGTACGCATGGTAACTTACTTGACATGTGTGACTTATCAACCCACATCTTCACCAAATTTACTCAGTAATCTGAGCTCCTAAACCAGCTGACTCCTCGCCAAAGGACACTTTATCTCACGGAGGCCAGCGAGCTTCGGCAGAGCGGCCGGACCGGGTCCTGAGAACCGGGTCGGGTTGGAAACAAACACACGGCCAAGAAAACATAGAAATTTATCATGTTTTATAAAAGGAAGGCAGGAAAAAAAATATAAAAAAGAATTTGACATTTTGGATAAAATACAGGAAAATATATAAACCAGGAAATAAAATAAAAAATAAAAAAAACCCACCCAGCATTGAGGAACTGGAAACATTTGTTATATTAAAAAAATAAAAAAATTTCCCCTCGGGGATTAATTAATAATAATAAAGTAAATACCTACCTACCATATAATCGCTAAGATCTCTGAGTCTTTTAAAAGATGTTACTGCGCCACCTGCTGGTTCTTTAAAACTTTCTACAAATTCAGCTCAAAGGGAACTGAAAACACTCCTGTTCACCTTTTAACACTGAAGACGGCAGCAGACGGTGTGTGTGTGTGTGTGTGTGTGTGTGTGTGTGTGTGTGTGTGTGTGTGTGTGTGTGTGTGTGTGTGTGTGTGTGTGTGTGTGTGTGTGTGTGTGTGTGTGTGTGTGTGTGTGTGTGTGTGTGTGTGTGTGTGTGTGTGTGTGTGTGTGTGTGTGTGTGTGTGTGTGTGTGTGTGTGTGCGTGTGTGTGTGTGTGTGTGTGTGTGTGTGTGCACCAGTTAACCCGCTGTGATTAAATGAAACAGATGGCAGCAGCTCAGACGCACCAGGGAAAGAGAGAAAACACACAAGTCTGATAAAAGCTGACAGGAAGCACCTGACGGGGGACATTGTGGTTATATATATCTATCTATATCTATCTATATATATCTATATATAGATTTAGATCTAAATCTGTGTTGTGTGCATTGGACCCCTGGTAGTACTTTTTTTCTTTCGATTAAATGTTCTCTGATATTTCAGCTCGGCCTCTCTCTCTCTGTCTCTCTCTCTTTCTCTCTCTCTCTCTCTCTCCCTCTCTGTCTCTCTCTCTCTCTCTCTCTTTCTCTCTTTCTCTCTCTCTCTCTCTGTCACACACACACTTCCGGTCGTGGCGCCTCTGGTTTTGTTTTCTGTGTTGTAAAGCGCGTCTGTGCGCACTGAGCACTGACCCGTCTGCCGCTCCGCTCCGCACCGCTCCGCCACCGGCACCGCTCCGCCACCGCTCCATTCCCGCTGATCCTCTCCAACGGAGGCGCTCCGGGTTTTCATTGGTTGTTTCCCCCCCGTGGAGATGAACCGGTTTTGAAGGAAGCTCGAGAAGCAGCGCGAGACGTGCCTGTGGATGTGCGTCGTTGTGCCGTCGTCGCCATGGCAGCAGCTCTGCCGATGTGCTACCACGGCGCCCTCACCAAGAAGGAGTGCGAGGATCTGCTGGGGAAGAAGAACAAGGACGGAGCGTACCTGATCCGAGACAGCGAGACCATCCAGGGGGCCATGTGTCTCTGCGTGTAGTGAGTACTCCTCTAACACTGGATCAGTCCTAATATTGGTCTGTTTTAAACTAGAGTATTGATCTCCCTTACTAGTTTTATTATATTAGGTGAAGCAGGAAAAAGAGAATTACAATAATGCAGTAATAAAACGCATAAGTGAGTAATTCAGCATCTTTTTATTTAATTTAAAAAGAAGCTTCAATCATCTTTGTTAAAATGAGGATTAAAATCACTCCCAGTTCTTCTCCGCTGCTTTTGGGTCCCATCAAAAGGTTTCATCTCGTCATGACCAAAAACACTTCCTCTTCCAGTTTCATGTATGAACCCAGTTCTGCAAAGTCCAGTAAAATGTATTCATTTATTTAAAATAAAACAAATAGACTTGATCAATAAAAACAATTAAAAAATTCAGAAGCAAGATTAAACTAACAAGAAGCACGCAGAAGTGTGAAAGAAGCAAATAAAAACTGCTTCAAAAAAGTGGTAAAGCTGCTAAAAGTCAAAGTGTTCTTAGAAATGTCTTAAGAAGTGTTCTCAGAAGTATTTTTCAAGGTGTTTTTAAGCTCTCGTAAAAGAGGAAGATGAGATGATGTGAAGATTACAAACATGTCGTCTATCAACAACATGCATCTTGTTTGTCTTTGCAGTAAACAGATGGTGGTGTATACTTACAGACTGCTTCAGACATACACCGGCAGCTACTCGCTCCAAGTAAACACACACACACACACACACACACACACACACACACACACACACACACACACACACACACACACACACACACACACACACACACACACACACACAGCTCGGCAGCAACAGAATATAACTAGAATAATATGATAGTTATTAATACGGCTCCTCTGATGATGCCTCAGATGTTTCCGGTTGAAGCGGTCTGAGTGTCTTTAAAGGAACATTTCACCCCACAAACATGGAAACTCACCCGTTCATGGCAGAGGAAACTCTTCTGAGGTCACAAACTGGAGGGTTGATTCATGCTCATTGGTTTTTTCCATCCCACTCAAACTGCGAAGTGTCGATTAAATCAGCACTGATATTTGAGTCATTGTTCATGCGTCTTACGGGCTGCTGGAGACTTGAACTCACATCTATATTTGTCTTTTTGATTAGTTTGTTTCCCCTTTTCTCCTGTTCTCCTTTTTCTCCTCCTACATGAAGCTTTTTAAAAAAAAAATTATTTACTTCACCTGTCTTAATCATTTATTTCGTTGATATTTAACAGACAAAACAGAGAACTGATTAACTTAGAAAACAATCCGCACCCCCACTGACAATGGAAAATAAAGTTAGTGCATTATAAATGTCAGATTAACTGATATCCGTCCTGGAACCACTGATTCACATTCAGTTTCTCCTGCAAAACAAAATGTACTTTCAATTATACTCCTTGTTATTTACCATCTGCTGTTATTTCGTCAGACGACCGGAAGTGTGCAGGAGTCCTTTTTTAAGACTTTGGACGATCTGATCCTTCACTTTAAGAAGAAGAACCAGGGTCTGGCCATACACCTGCGCCACTCCGTCAAAAGGAAGACGGACTTGTTGATTCGTCCCAAAAAAACGGCTCCACAGCCGTCACGCCGCGAGCCGATGCCTCTGCCTGACGAAGACTGCGACTACGAGAGTACGTCATGAATCTTTTCTGTCCTCTTCTCACAGCTTCTTATTTGATTTCTTTTTCTGTATTTCACTTTTTCTGTTTTTTCCTCCAGACACTGCGGCTTCCTCCGACTACGTCGAAGTCCTCCCTGAACAAGTCTGACGTTTGAAACACAAAGAGACAAAAACAAGAGGACGATGCGTTCAGTGACCGGATCTGATTCAGGATAACTGGATCTATACAGCACTTTTCAAAACAAAGTCACAAAGTGCGTTGTGTCATAGATTCAGGATTAAAACATAATGGAGTAAAATTCTGGACAATAAATAAAGGACAATCAATTTTATTTATGTAACGCCAAAAGTTATTTCAAGGGAATTAACATAGAAAAGTCCTTCCAAGAAGAAACCTGACAGTTGAACAATTCCCACAAGATGACAGGTGAAAGAAAGAAACTTAAACAACTGGAAGGAAAAACTCCCTTTTAAGAGAAAGAAACCGTACTTTGTGATTAAATGAGCGTTTATATGAATACAAATCTGATTAAAACGGTGTCACAGCGATAAATGAGGATTTAAATCGGATTTGATTGTTTCTGATCCGTTACTTGAAATGGGTCTTTCTCTGATCTCTGCTGTTCTTCTTCTTTTTTTTTTTTGCCAACTAGAAGTGGAGTGAAAAGTGTTTAAGTCATGCTTGAGAGCACAATGTGAAATTTTGTGGTTGTGATTCTGTGAATTTATCAAACATGGTGATCAAGTTTGTGGAAACAACTCTTTGTCTGCTGGTCACTCAGACAGATGTCTTGTCACTGCAGCAGATGCATCAATATCTAGGTATCGTAAAAATGAGGAAACTGCTGCTGCTGCTTGTTGTTACTTGAAATGTGTCTTTCTCTGATCTCTGCTGTTCTTCTGTCAGAACAGAAATGTCTCTTATGTCCTTCACACAAGACGATGGCTCTCAGGTACAAAGCTTTCATGTAAAAAAAAAAAAAAAAAAAAAAGATCACCTAGTTTTCGCGAGGCAATGAACTCTCTTGACCTCTTCCTAAATTTCTGTAAAATATTTTGTAGATATTAACCTGTTTTAATTCCTTACCGGTTCTCCTTTTACTATTAAATGCAATTAAAGGTTCAGTCTTGTCTGATGAAAATAAGATTTGAGTAGTTTTATTTTTTTGAGGTTCATGCAGACCAAACATTTAAAAGAAGTTGTGTCGATCAGCCCACTAGCTGTTTTCTAAACCACACATCCTGTATCTGTTTTCACACCCCATCTTAACATGCAAACTGCTCACATGCACCTAATATCAGTCAGCACATAAAGAAAATAGTTTAAGATAATAAAATTGTGGAACGCCAGATTTCATAGTCGAAAAGTCTGGTTTGGTCTTTGTTACACTTTGTTGATGATGCTCATGCTGTTATCGGCTAATATCACCTGCAGAAGCAGCTGTTGACGTTTGTTGACCTAATTTTTCCCCCTCTGATTTATCTGAAATTCAAAATGCCAAAAGCATCATAAAATAAATGACAAGAAATTGCAGCACCGTATGTGCTGATATGTTTGACTTCAACATGTCTAAACTTTATCATCCTCTTTTAATGAAATGCTATTTTTAAAAGCTCTATTTTACCCAATTGTGTGATAAAACAATGTATACCAAGTATATACTTCCAATACAGAACAAGAACATAACGTCTAATACGATCCGTACAAGTACACAACAGCCCTAAATGTTTTGTTTCAATGTCAATTCTTCACCACCAACCACAGTTTATCACAACAGGACAGTCTGTGGTGGTGTTTGACTGCTGAATGTTTAAACTGTTGGTGAGCCAAATAAAGTAGGAGAAAATAAAAACATTTTAAAAGAGTTTACAATTAACAATTCGAAAAAACATAATAAAGACACACAACTTTCCCAATCAGAGAAAAAATAAATATCAAAAACTTGCTTGGCATTTAATTTCATATATTTAATTTAATGTATATATTCTTATATCTTATTAGTTTATTTTATTGAATTTTATTCTATTATGTCTTATTTTTATTTTATTCCTTTATTTGATTTGATTTGAATTTCATTTAATGTCATTTGTTTAAATTCAGCTCCAGCCGCTGGCTCTTGCCGCGCCCCCTCACGTTACGTCTTTCTCCGTGATCTCGCCCTAAGACACGTAATAGGGGTGCTGTGATTTTAATTACCTTCAAATTATTAAGAAAATACTAAATTAAAGTGTTACTAGTGGTAAATTAAAACTTCACACATGATTATTAATTAAAATCTTTTGTTTTATTTACACATTGATCAATATTCGCTTTTAATGTAGCTTGAATCCGTCCGGCCCCCCCCTTCTCTCCGACGTGGTCCGCTCCTCTCCTGTTCGAAGCTGGAAGCGGGAGGAAGTTGCTGCCGGTTTGTTGTTGATGTTTCTCGGAGAAATAAAACCCGCGTCAGGTAGTCTGAAACAAACAAACACACAAATATGGCATGTTACGTATTTGTTTGAAATACACGAGCTGCAGTTAATATTTGAAGCCGCTTTTTTTTCTTTTCTTTGAATGAGTTCGTTTTTATTTCTGTCGTGTCGCGATGAGCGTCGTTAGCCGGAGCTAGCACCGCCGAGGTTCCAACATGGACGCCGGCTGAAGGCTGACATCGGTGGAGGGCGGTGTTGTTCTCCCCTCGTACAGCCTGACGAGGTGTCGTTTTGTTCCGCAGGATGGACGTGACGACGTGTCTGAAGTCTCTGCTGCTGGCTGTGCGGCAGTACGGAGACAGCCGGACGGCGCACAGCGCAGCGCAGCTCCAAAAACAGGTGGAGGTGAGCTGCGACGGACACCAGCTGTCAGTTGATTCTGTCAATCAATCAATATCACAGAAATATCACCGGAGGGACTCTGATCTGCTTCACGGAGCACAGGTTGGGTTGGAGAGGCAGCAGGGACTCACGAGGGTCAGGGAGGAGGTCTGGAGGGTTCATGGAGACGACTAACATTTGGCAGCTCCGACTTTTAAACGCTAGAAGATAGAAGTAGGACATGTAAAAAGAGCTAAATGAAGTACGCTAAAGTCTAATTAAACAGGACTAATATTCATATATTAATTCATTATTATTAAATATTATATATATATATTTTTTTTTTACTGTTGTTTTATTGCTTTCCTGCACCTATAATGCTGCTGTAGTGAAAACATGTCCCCTTGTGGGATTAATAAAGTATCTATCTATCTATCTATCTATCTATCTATCTATCTATCTATCTATCTATCATCTATCTATCTATCTATCTATCTATCTATCTATCTATCTATGTATCTATGTATCTATTATCTATCTATTATCTATCATCTATCTATCTATTATCTATCTATCTATCTATCTATGTATCTATGTATCTATTATCTATCTATCATCTATCATCTATCTATCTATTATCTATCTATCTATCTATTATCTATCTATCTATCTATCTATCTATCTATCTATCTATCTATCTATCTATCTATCTATCTATCTATCTATCTATCTATCTATCTATCTATCTATCTATCTATCTATCTATCTATCTATCTATCTATCTATCTATCTATCTATTATCTATCTATCTATCTATCTATTATCTATCTATCTATCTATTATCTATCATCTATCTATCTATCTATCTATCTATCTATCTATCTATCTATCTATCTATCTATCTATCTATCTATGTATCTATGTATCTATTATCTATCTATTATCTATCATCTATCATCTATCTATCTATTATCTATCATCTATCTATCTATCTATCTATCTATCTATCTATCTATCTATCTATCTATCTATCTATCTATCTATCTATCTATCTATCTATCTATCTATCTATCTATCTATCTATCTATCTATCTATCTATCTATCTATTATCTATCTATCTATCTATCTATCTATCTATCTATCTATCTATCTATTATCTATCTATCTATCTATCTATCTATCTATCTATCTATCTATCTATCTATCTATCTATCTATCTATCTATCTATCTATCTATCTATCTATCTTAAGAATTATTGCGCAATGCCAGATATAAATAAATGGTAATAATAATAATCTTCACCTTCCTCACAACAAATGCAGCTCAAAGTGCTTTTACTGGAAGAAAAAGATGTGGTGTTTCATATAAAAACATATCAAAATGCATAAGAACAGTGTGTGTGTGTGTGTGTGTGTGTGTGTGTGTGTGTGTGTGTGTGTGTGTGTGTGTGTGTGTGTGTGTGTTTGTGTAGGAGGTTTCGGGCCTCCAGTGTGACCGGCTGCTGTCGTCGGGTCAGGTCCTGCCCACCGAGTGTGTGAGCCGGCTGGTGGAGCTGGCCGGCAGCCCGAACACCGACCTCGCCCTCACGAGCTCCATCATCTCCCTGCTGGCTCAGCTCGGTAGAGAAGCTTCTGTTCACACACACAACGACCGCCGTTATCTCAGTCTGAATCTGTGTGGGTGCATCACATGGAAACAGGAGTCTCTTTTTTTTTTTTTTTTAATCTTTGGAAATTTTCTTGACGTACGCAATAAGTTTTAGATCAGAATCAGCTTTATCGGCCAGGTATGTTTACACATACAAGGAATTTGAATCCGGTTGTAGCTTCTCTCTCAGCAAGAGAGAAACACAGTCAGGAAGAAAAAGGTGCACACAATTAGAAAAAATTACAAATACGTATACAATAAAATAAGACAAGATACAAATATTTTTTTTTAGAAAAAGTAAGTCCAATGAATAAATACACACACACACACACACACACACACACACACACACACACACACACACACACACACACACACACACACACACACACACACACACACACACACACACACACACACACACACATTCAGCTAAGAAAAGTTCTGTAGCGCCTTCTAGAGGGGAGGAGGAGCTGAAACTGAAGGTGTCCAGGATGGGATGGACCTGCAGAGAACATGAACAGGATTCAGACTCTGTAGTCTGCTGCCAGGTTAAAGGTCACGCATCAGATCAGCTGGTAAAGCGTCGTGTGTCCGTGATGCTCATAACGTCGGTTGTTAAAGGAAGTAGAGGAAAAGAAAATCCCAAACCCTGATCTGTGTGTTTTCTTCTCGTTCAGCCTGTGACGACAACAGTCGGGAGATTCTTCACAGCAGCTACAACCTCACCAGCACGCTGGCGTCGGTCGTCCACCGCCACGGCACCGCGCCCGGAGAACCTCTGGTGCTGCAGGTGAGTGTAAAATGTTTTAAATTTGTTTAAAATCAAATATATAAGAATCAGCAACATCTGCGAAGACACGACACACCGAGGGTCCTTCTCTGTTCGTTCCCCTGCCATCAGGACATCCCCGGCCATCCTTTATATATTTATGACACTTATTTATACGTCTATACTTCATGACGTGGTGATGTGTCTTTTCCCTTGTTCGTTGCTGCTGAACTGATGAGTTGGCAACTTAAGTTCGTTGTATCTCTACAATGACAATAAACCACCTTATAACTATACTGTTTGTACAGTTTTGAACCAGTAAACAACTCGGACCTGCACTTGTTGTTTTCAGTACCAGATGTTTTGATGTTCTATTGAGTACCAGATGTTCTGATGTTGTGTTTGTTCTTCAGTGCCTGCAGGTTCTGCAGAAACTGACGTACAACACTCGCGTCCTGCAGTCGAGCGGCTACGTCCACGAGCTCGTAGCGTTTCTCATGACTAACATGTGAGAAGCATTTTCACACGTCGACCCGCACAACGTATGTTGTGGCTACTTGTCAGCTAACTGTCCCCCCTCCCGCCCCCCCAGCCAGTCTCACAGTGACGACATCATCATGCCGTGCCTCGGCCTCATGGCCAATCTGTGCCGGGACAACCACTCAGTGCAGAGCCTCATCAAGTCTCTGGTGAGTGTGTGTGTGTGTGTGTGTGTGTGTGTGTGTGTGTGTGTGTGTGTGTGTGTGTGTGTGTGTGTGTGTGTGTGTGTGTGTGTGTGTGAGAGTCTAAATGTTGATGTAACCTTTCTGATAAATATAGTTTTAAACATTTTGATTCTATTTTAACATCCAAACAAACTTCTTTGAGTCCACTCTTTGAAATAGTTGCAAATTTGTTTTAAATTTAACACTGATATAATTAAAACAAGCAGACGTCTTTTTATTTGATTTTTTTTACTCTAAAACCACGTGCAGTAATAATTCTGTCTTCAAATATGTTTTAATCACACAGACTATTTAGCTATTTACACTATTTACTATTTGGTGTCTCTTATTAGTGTCTCTGTGACTTTTCTGTACACGACGACCTGAGGTTGTTGTTTTTATTGGAGCCCACCAAAGACAATTAATTCAACATCAATAAAGAGGCAGGACCGACCAGCCACAGGGCAGCGGACTGAAAATACACAGTTATTATAACTGGTGTGTGTTTATCCTAAAAAAGCAATTCTTGTCATTTGTTTATGCTAATTTTGACGTGACAACACTGATCTTATAAATTTGATTGATTAACATGTTAAACGGGGACGTGTGTTTAATGTCTCGTCCTTATTCTTGTGACTTTTTTTTATGTGTTTTTGTGTGTTTTCGAAGGACAACGTGAAGCCCTTCTATCGTACTCTCATCAACTTCCTGGCTCACAACAGTCTGACGGTGGTGGTGTTCACGTTGTCCATCCTGGCCAGCCTCACTCTGAACGAGAAGGTTGGTGAGAAGGTAGGTGGGACACCAGTCGGCCTCCATTTAACACAGAAAGAAAAGAAGAAGAAAAGAAAAAAACATGTCACACGCATAGAAGTTGTTTCCTCCTTCGACCTTTGTTGCTTCTCAAGGTCTTAAAAATAAGTCGACACACCCTCTTGGTAAATGTTCATAGTTTTTCTTTGCAAAAAGTTTGTTCCTTTTTCTTGTTTGTTCCTCTTTTCACTTCGGTTTTTAATTTAAAACAACAAACAAAATTCCTCTTTTCATTGATGACTGTCTTCATGTTTGTTTTGTTTTTTTCTTTTTCTCTCATCAGCTCTTTGATGCGAAGAATATCCACCAGACCTTCCAGCTCGTGTTCAACATTGTCGTCAACGGCGACGGCACTCTGACGAGAAAATACTCGGTGGACCTTTTGGTCGACCTGTTGAAGAACCCCAAAATATCAGATTACCTCACGAGGTACGCACGCACACACACACACACACACACACACACACACACACACACACACACACACACACACGCACGCACACACACACACACACACACACACACACACACACACACACACACACACACACACACGCGCGCGCGCACACACACACACACACAGACAGAGTTTGACCTCAGCTGTTGCTTCACTCGTTGAGGTTTTCTTACGCAGTGAAACCACTTTTCCATTCGTAGGTACGAGCACTTCTCAGCATGTGTGTCTCAGGTTTTAGGACTGCTGCAGTCCAAAGACCCCGACTCTGCAGCCAAGGTGAGACGAGACATCTGCACTTTGTTCTGCGTGTGCACACGTCACTAAACACCACACCGGAGCTCCAACTGGGCTGGTAGTCTCTGCCTACACAGTACCACAAATAATATGTCGTGACTTCTGTCCACTGTTTCTCAGTTCATATGAAAACAAACGTCTGACGTTACTATTGGTCGGCTAAATGCAGCATTTCAAACTAAACGCCTTCTAGTGTCCAGCACTAGGTTCTGAACATAGACTGGATGTAAAAGTTGAAGTAGCTTCTGGGTCGGACAAGTGAGGTCGATGCAGAAGTGCCTTGAACTGCACTACCACCGAGGGCCACTAGAGGTCGGATCCTACAAGCCGCCACAGACTCCCATTGAACTTCTGTCATTAAGTACAAAGTCAATTAATTTTTTTCCACGAGTCATCATTTTGTCATTCACTAAAGTCACTCCCTCTGATCAGAAAATAATTCTGTCATTAATAGGCCTTAAAAAATGGTATGTTTAGGGGCATGTCTGTTTGATTGACAGGCCTGTGGTGCAGTCAGGTTTCTGCTATCGGTGGGCGGGGCTTAGTGTCCTCTAGGTTTCCAATCAGAAAACCTTAGATCAACCGATAATTTCTAACATGCAGAAAAGACGGAGAACCACCATGTTCTTCATCTTCGTGCTTTTTCCCGTCAGGTGTTGGAGCTCCTCCTGGCCATGTGCAGCGTCGCAGGTCTGCGCCCGCTACTGTGCGACGTGGTCTTCAGACCGGTGGCACCCAACCTGAGAGTCGCAGGACGCCGGCAGAGGGCGGGGCCGGATGGCGGGCGCAAGGCCGGGTGCGGCCTGACTCTGGTGCAGTGGCTGAGCTCGCCCGTAGAGGGCGCTGAGTCGTGCTCGCTGCAGGTGCTGCAGCTGCTGAACGAGCTGCTGGAGGTACGGTAGGGTGGGGGACGAGGTTTCAGCCCTTTATCGTGTCCTTCCTTCCCTCCATCATGTCCTTTCTTCCCTCCATCATCATGTCCTTCTTTCCCTCCATCATGTCCTTTCTTCCCCCCATCATCATGTCCTTCCTTCCCTCCATCATGTCCTTCCTTCCCCCCATCATCATGTCCTTCCTTCCCTCCATCATGTCCTTCCTTCCCTCCATCGTGTCCTTCCTTCCCTCCATCATGTCCTTCCTTCCCTCCATCATCATGTCCTTCCTTTCCTCCATCATGTCCTTCCTTCCCTCCATCGTGCCCTTCCTTTCCTCCATCATGTCCTTCCTTCCCTCCATCATGTCCTTCTTTCTGTCCAGGAGGTGCTGGGAGCAGAGATGGTGTCTGACTCCACGCTGAGCTTCGTGGAGATGCTGCTTCCTGTCCTGTCCGGTCTCCTGAAGGGCCTCGATCCTGCGCGAGGCGACGTTCACCTGAGGAAACAATGCGACCGCATCTCGCACGTCACCGGCCTGCTGCTGAATATCCTTTCACTCGTCTCCGCCGGTCTCTGCCGTCTCTGACTTCCTGTTCGCTTCGACGCCTTAACTCCTCAAACTCCTGTGCTCCGAGGACGCCACCAGATCTCTGGTGTCCCGCCAGGTCAGCGCCCAGCTCTGCCTCTCGCGGGTCGAGTCCCTCCTCTCCTGTTGCCATAGCAACAGCCAGCTCAACTGCCTGCCTTTGGGCTCCGAGAACGATCTCAGGTGAGCGACTCACGGTCCCAAATCCAGTCCGAGTGACTTCAGAGTCTAAAATGTGTGTTAATCCAACTGTGATGTGTTTTATGATCTCGGTTTCATAAAATAAAAATCACATAAGAAATTCTTAGTTTAATACGTAACCGTGTTTCAGTCAGGTGTGTGCTGAAGCTCTGCTGCAGACGCTGGAGTTGATGAGCAAACTGAGACAGCAGGTGAAGGACATGGAGACCAGCTTCTACCGGATGTTACAGGTAACACCACACTCTTCCTCATCTTCATCGTCCCTCCGCAGCGCTGTGCTCTTCACTCTGTCCTCGTCTCTCCGTCTCCGTCCTCCAGGACCAGAGGATCGTGACTCCGCTCTCTCTGGCCCTCACGTCCCACCACAGGGAGCGTGTGCAGACAGGACTGTCGCTGCTGTTTGAAGCCACGCCCCTCCCAGACTTCCCCTTGGTGGTGTGAGTCGCTCGCTGTCAACACGTTTATGTAGAAAATAATAGATCACAGAAAATCGTTTCATTCCACCTGTCCAATCATGTCTCTGAAGTCTGGGAGAAAGTATCGCCGCCAACAACGCCTACCGTCAGAGGGAGGCCGAGCTGTCCGTCAAGCGCGTCGCAGTGCAGGAAGTCCCGCCTCCTTGGACAAACGGCAGCGTGCTGGACTCGTCCGCTGGTTCCAGCAGGAACGTCTGCAGCCTGGTGGAGAAGATTCAGACTGGATTAGAGGTGCAGTGTGTGTGTGTGTGTGTGTGTGTGTGTGTGTGTGTGTGTGTGTGTGTGTGTGTGTGTGTGTGTGTGTGTGTGTGTGTGTGTGTGTCATTGATACGGGAAAGTAATTAATCATAAACTGAGACAGGAGCTTCGTTTTAAGAGATTTTCAAACAGTGAATGTTTGCAGGATCTTTGTAATTAATTATTTTACATTGTTCCAGTTATACTCATCCTTTAAAGGCCCATATTTAAAAAAAAAAAAATAACAGAAAGGAATGAAGATACAGAGCATAGTCACGGTTTGGGATTTAAATGTGTCTGTACATCATGAAACATGCACATTTATCTTATGCAGCTTTTATTTTGAAATGTTTACAGAACCACTATTTATTTTTTACATCTAAAGCTTAATTCGATTGAAGTTAAGAAAATGATTCTAGTGTTTTATTTTGTATTAAAGTATTTTAGCTTTTATTCTTACGCGTCAGCGTATTCTGTAATTAACAGTGTAGCCTGGAGATGTGATAAACCTGATAAAGTGCTAAGAAAATTAAAACCATTTAATCTCTGCAGGGATCTAAAAGAGAGTTCAGATAAATGTGTTGACGTGGAAAGAAAAACGGTGTGAACAGCTCAACACTGTTATTAATGTCACAGGTTCCAAACACACTTCGCTTTGTTTTACGACGTTAAAAGACAAAAAGCTCGGGAACATCTGGTTCATGAAGGAGTGGTTGCGTTCACTGTTTTTAGTGTTTTCAGTTTTATTTGTTGATGTGTGTTTGTTGTTTGCAGCTGCAGGAGCCGGTCAGAGACTCACACGTGTCGGAGATCATCGACGTTTATGAACAGAAGCTGTCTGCGTTCGCGGTGAGTACGTTTATCCAACAATGAAAACATTTTGTTTTGACAGGATTTCAGCATTTAAGACGCTGTAACTGATGAGTTGTTGTCGGTGGTCGAGTTGTGATGAGTTCTTCTGAAGAGTTGTGTTTCTCCGTGTCTCCCCGTCAGTCGAAGGAAAGCCGTCTGCAGGACCTGCTGGAGGCCAAAGCTCTGGCTCTCTCTCAGGCCGACCGCCTCATCGCTCAGTATCGCTTCCAGAGAGCTCAGGCCGAGGCCGAGGTAACACACACCTGTCACAGAGTTTCACAAAGAGCTGCATGAATGTGGTCAAAATATTCTTTTCATATGGATTTACTAAACACCAGCTTAACATCAGACTGCAGGAGCATGCATCCTTTATGACATTAAACTATGGAATTAACTTTCTCATGATGGAACATGAGGCTGAATGTGAAGTAGATCAGTAAAGAGAGAAGAGGTGATTTCTATTAACAGTCTCAGATGTAATTGTTGTTGAAATATATTATAAAAATGTATTTTCCGCCTGCAGGCTCGTAAGCTGGGCTGCCTGTTGAAGGACGCCGAGCGGCGGCGGGAGGATCTGCAGGCCGCGCTGAGCGGCCAGGTCCTGGAGGTGGAGCGCTCCAAGGCCGACATGGAGGAGCTGCTGCAGCACAACACCCGGCTGCAGAGGGACTCCGAGGAGCACCAGGCCCTCAAAGGAGCCTACAACACCCTGCTCAACAGGTCAGAGGCAGACATCCAGGATTCACACTCGTAATAGACACGTTACAGGGGGCTGGAGTCCATCCCAGCTCACAGGGTCACAGCCTCCCCTCCACACGTGGGCAGGGTTTTTAATTTACAGTATTTTCAGGTGTGTAACAGGTTTATTTATATATTTAACAGGTTTATTTATATATTTTCAGGTGTGTAACAGATTTATTTATATATTTTCAGGCGTGTAACAGGTTTATTTATATATTTTCGGGTGTGTAACAGGTTCTTCTCCTGTGCAGGTTTAACGAGGCCGATCGGCTGCTGAAGGAGCTGCAGGTGGCTCACATCTGTCTCTCCAAGCAGAACGACACTCTGAGGAAAAACCACGAGGCACACACACACACACACACACACACACACACACACACACACACACACACACACACACACACACACAGTTTCAGACTTCTATTAAACTCCACAGGGTTTTTAAATCCGGCCTGAAATGACCTCTGACCTCTGACGTCTCAGTCGACGACGCTTCTTCTGTGTCTCCTCTTCAGGATGGCGTCGGTGTTGGAGGAGAGAGAAGAAGAGATCCGATCTCTACGTTCAGATGTGCAGAAGAAGAACAGCGACATCGCAGGTCGGTGCGACGTCAGTAAACTCAACACCTGCAGAGAAACGACTCTTTGTTTTGTGGTTTTAATTGTTTTCTGTTGAGACAAAAATGATCTTAATTATCTTTCTTGAATTTCAGAGAAAGTAGATGCACAAAGTTTAATAAATTAAACTCCTAAATGTTTATTTTTGGAAACTGTCTCTTCCTGCTGTGTCTCCTTTACTTCTTTCCTTCTGTGTGTGATGATGTGAATTCGCTGCTTCAGTAACTCCTCTGCGTTGTTTCTGTTGCAGGTCTTCGTGCTGAACTTCGGGCCGAAGAGGAGAAGGTGAAAGAGAGAGACCGGGTGAGGAGAGAGCTGGAGGAGACGGTGGACGTCCTGAGGAAGGAGCTCAACAGAACGGAGCAGGCCAGGAAGGACGCCAGCATCAAGGTGAGCAATCAGGAAGGCAGTCGAAATCATTTATATCTGACGCACCGTGTTCTCAAACACTTCCTGTTTCCAGGCGTCGTCTCTGGAGCTGCAGAAGAGTCAGCTGGAGACGAAGCTGAAGCAGAAGGAGGACGAGCTGAACAAACACTCGTCGATGATCGCCATGATCCACAGCCTCAGCAGCGGCAAGATGAAGAGCGACGTCAACCTGTCGCTCTGAGCGGCGCAGATGAGTGACGAGGGACAAACTAGACTTTTAAAAAACAACAACTTCACTCTGAATGAACTGAAGCATAAATAACTCTCTGATACTTAATGAACACACATCATGAACTTTATTAAACTGAACTGCTATTTTAAAGTATCGTTGAAGTTTCTGTGTCGCGTGAATGTCTGGGTGTCCTCAATGTCTGTGTCTCCTTTTCAAATTAAGAGCTCATCTTTTCAAAGTAAAACGCGCACGACGGCATGTTTGGAGTTGGAAAAGCACAACGAGAACGCCGCTCATCATCATCTGAAGAACGTTTAGTTTTAAAATCTTAATAAAGCCATACAAATTTATAAAAACATGTTTCATTTGAATGTTATGGGTTATTGAGGCCAGACGGACGGGACAAAATGCAAATTTTGTTGTTGTTAATATTAAATTTACACAAAAACTGCAAAAAGTGAACGTTTCCATATGTACTTGCTTTAATACTTTCTATTTCCAAATGTACATATTTACTCAGTTTTAAGTTGAATTCCTTATTAGTTAAAGTTTATCAATGATGCAAAAGTTAATTTGTAAAATCTTTTATTAATAATGTCCAATTAGATATCACTTAATGAGAAGCTTTACTATTTTCACAACACTTTGGTCTACAACTTTAAAAAAAAATTCTCTTGTTAAAAAAACCAACAAACTAAGATTTGATGAGCAGATTTTTTTGGTGGGAGTAAAATAGTGTAGTAAAGATCTTCCTGTGATGTTGTGAGTGAGTGACCCTCTGCTTCCCGAACAGGGTGGAGGCATCTGTTGTCTATTTTCTCCTCTGTGTGTGTGTGTGTGTGTGTGTGTGTGTGTGTGTGTGCAGCTGCTGCCGTCGCTCATTCGTCTGGCAGAAGGTCGGTGGGTGAAAAGGCCTCCCGGACTCGTCTCCTGTCTCAGTCGGTCCGTCATGGAGCCTCAGCGAGCAGCTCCGGCCGCCGTCCTCCTGCTCACTCTGCTCTCATCTGGTGAGTCGCCGGCATTTAATTCAAATTTCACCCGACCACCTTATTTATTCTTGTAAATGTTTTGTTTTAATCTAATTTTGAGCCTGACATGTTAAGGGTCTGATTTAAAAACGAAGGCCTGAACTGACTAGTTGAGCTTTAAAACACTCAATATTTGGTGTTGGTTAAAAAACATCTGATTTATTTGTATTTTCCTGTTAAAACATAAAAGATTTTCTACACTTTTCTGTGTAAAAATATTCATATCTGTGTATAAAAATCCTCTTTTGATCAGTGTAACACAGGACAGTCTTCATGGAAAAGTTTGCAGCAGTTTGTCTTTGAAATTATATAAATTCTGGGACAATTAATCAATTAACTGATGATGTGATTGACAGGAATTTAATTAGCAGCAGTTTTGATAACTGCTTCATCATTTTAAGTACTTTCTTCCAAGCAAATGTAAATATTCAGTAGTTTTTCTCGTCTTCTTTTAATAACGGGACAAAATGATCCGCGTGAATGTGTCAACCTGGACTTAACTCAGTCGCAGCCCCACATTAGACCTTTAAATGAAAAATGTTTGATAGATAAACAAGATAGATGAGCTAATGAAGAAAATAAGTGTATGGAGCCGTTCTCCAATCAGACCCGTGAAAATAAGATAAATGAAATAAAGTGTAAATGTTTGAAGGGGAAACGTCGACCAGGGAGGGAGCAGCTGATATCACTGCAGCACAGCAGGTGTGATGCACTGAAATATGAGCAGTGTGGAGGCATTCACACACACACACACACACACACACACACACACACACACACACACACACACACACACACACACACACACACACACACACACACACACACACACACACTCGATCCTGTTTGTTTTCCTGTGTGTGTGAATGCCAAGGAAAGCTTTGTTAACAGTTTACAAAAAAAAACAGCAAGAAGACGAAGTGACACTCAACTCTACGAGTTTGTGGCTCTTTATAGACTGAATGATAAATTAGTTGGGATTTAAAAGTTCATCCATCGTACAACAGATTATTCTGATCACGCAGGTCACGAAGAAACAACCTGCTGCGTGTTGATGTGAATTTTGAAAGTATGTTTTTGTGCATTTGTGTGTGTGTGTGTGTGTGTGTGTGTGTGTGTGTGTGTGTGTGTGTGTGTGTGTGTGTGTGTGTGTGTGTGTGTGTGTGTGTGTGTGTGTGTGTGTCAGGGTGCTGGTGCAGGAACGAGGAGGAGCGTCTCATCAACTACCTGTTCAAAGAGAAAGGTTACAACAAGGAGCTGCGTCCGGTGGAGAGGCAGCAGGACGCCGTGGACGTCTACCTCGCCCTCACGCTGTCCAACCTCATCTCTCTGGTACATGAACTCCACGAGGAGCATTCATCAAACACGTGATTAAATATTCTGTTTATTTTGTCTTTGCTCGCCTTCTTCTGCAGAAAGAAGTGGATGAGACGCTGCTGACCAACGTGTGGATCGATCACGTACGTAAACACTCTTTTTTTTCACATTTTTATTTTGAAATATTTCAGTCGTGCTTTTTCTTTTCTAACGTCTGCGCTGGTTCGCGACAGGCGTGGATCGACTACCGACTGTCGTGGAACTCGTCGGAGTTCGACGGCATCCAGATGCTCCCCCTCCCGTCCAGCATGGTGTGGCTGCCGGAGATCGTCCTGGAGAACAAGTGAGATACAAGTTTACGTTTTATTATTTGCATGTGTGGAGACAGAAAAACCTTCCAGCCTGTCGTATCGGTCACAAACATGTTCCACTTCTGAGCACAACCACATCTATTATTTGTTTGCAGGTCAAATTGCTTTAATGTTAATTTATTTGGATATAAAACCATAAACTGTGTGGCCCGGAGGATTCATTGGCACAGTTCATTGATCCACCGCAGCGCAGAGCCAGACCCTCTCAAACCCGCTGGATTATTTCAATAATCTGAGCCTGAGCCGACGGGATCGGGTCGAGTCTGACGGTTCAGGTTGTGAATTACAAACTGGAGTGTTCAGACATTTACAAACGTGAAATACATTTTAAAGCGTTAAAATGAGGGAAGACGTCTCAGTGTGTTAAAGAGCTCCTGCTTTCACTCCTCTTTCCTCCCTTTCTTCCTGGTTTGTTTACTTTCCTGTGAGACGACGGCTTGTTTTGATTCATTTCTGTACTTTCAATTCAACAGTTAGAAACAAATTCACACTCATCAGTTTCCACACTTACTTTTCAGTCTGCAAACCTGCTGCAGGTTTTTGTAGTTTCTCTCTCTGATTCGTCCTAATGTTTATCTGTGTTGGTATTTTGTGTGTTTTATATTTATGTTTATGTTTGTGTCCCTGCTTCCTGCTTCCTGCCTCTCCCAGTAACGACGCCCAGTTCCAGGTGGCCTACTACAGTAACGTCCTGGTGGACCCCACCGGTTTCTGCTACTGGCTGCCTCCCGCCATCTTCCGCTCGTCCTGCTCCATCAACGTCAACTACTTCCCCTTCGACTGGCAGAACTGCACGCTCAAATTCACGTAGGACACAAATCAAAACTCAAAAACTATTTGTTTACATGTTTACTTTGTGGCTACAAACTCAGCCGAGCCGCACATTTCAACAGGAACCTGATTTTGACCTTGTTTGGATGATAGAGTTGTAAAAAAATGTTTATATGGTCATGTGATATTCAGAATATTCTCCATCAGACAACAAATCAGAATAATTCATAAAAGTGTGAACGTACTGAGAGAAAATAAGGATTTAGATGTTGATTATTTAATCATAAAGGTGCAAAAATCCTCAAATGCTAATCAACAAATCAGAAGGAAGGTGTAAACACAAAGGAACTGTCAGAAAAAAAGAAAGAAACTACAAATGCAAAAAAATACAAACCTGAGTTTTTTTTTGTTGTTGTTGTTTTTTTAAAGCAAAAACGTATCAAATGAATTTCAAGCTTCATTTCCTGTGTTGCTGTGCAGCTCGCTGACCTACAACGCCAAAGAGATCCGGATGCTGCTGAAGGAGGATAGTGACGAAAACAGCAAGTGGACGGTGGAGTACATCATCATCGACCCTGCTAGCTTCACAGGTAACTGTCATTTAAATAACAGTAAAATGATAATAAAGACCAATGTAATATTAATAACAGTGGAATATCAATATAAATAAAAAGAGACGCAACAAACAAACGCTCACCTCTGCAGACGTTGAGTCTGAAGAAGATCAGTTTTAAAATCCCTCAAAGAGCAGAAACGTCTCCTCAGGTTGTTGATAAATCCCGGCAGCATGCTTCATCCTCTAAACCTCGTCTTCCTTCCGTTCTCCGTCCGTTCTCCGTCTGTTCTCCGACAGAGAACGGCGAGTGGGAGATCATCCACCGACCGGCCAAGAGAAACACCTACAAGCACATTCCCATGGAGAGCAACAAGCACCAGGACATCACCTTCTACCTGGTCATCAAACGCAAGCCTCTCTTCTACATCGTCAACATCATCATCCCCTGCGTGCTCATCTCCTTCCTGGCCTCGCTCGTCTACTACCTGCCCGCCGACAGTCAGTGCACGTTTACCACATTTTATTTGTCGGGTTTGAGGGACAATTAAAAAGTCGTAAACTTTTTATTTATTTGTCTGGAAGCTATTTAGCACGAGCTTATTGTGATGGAGGTTTATGTTTTCAGATTGAATACAGAATTTAATTAACTTTCAACTCACATCATTGCGCAGTTCAGAATGTAGATTTTTATTAAGTTATAATCTGACAAATGTTTCAGTGATAGAAACTTACATTTGAGACGAACAAACTTTCCGTTTAAAGCTGCAAAGGAAGATAAATTTCATTATATTCATCTTTTATTGTTTTCGATTATTATAAAACCTAAAAAAAATAACCACTGGGGAAAAATGCCCCAAAACCCACCCTGACTTTATGTTGAAAAAAACCCAAAATTTTGAATTTCCTGTATTTTAAAACAAAACAACAAACAGAGCCCAGCTGTGTTTACTCGACTCCTAAATGTACTTTCTGCTATTAAAATAATCACCAAACGTTGGTCTAACGTCAGGGAAAACCCTGCTGAAACAGACTTTGGACTTTGTTGGGGTTTTAAAACGAAACGGAAGCAGAATCTTTCATTTATGAGGAGAAACCTGAAAGAGGTTTTTTTTGTTGTCTTTGTTGTTCAGGTGGTGAGAAGATGACTTTGTCCATCTCGGTGCTGCTGGCTCAGTCGGTCTTCCTGCTGCTGATCTCTCAGAGGCTGCCGGAGACTTCAATGTCCGTTCCCCTTATTGTCAAGTACGTCTCTCTCTCTCTCTCTCTCTCTCTCTCTCACTCACTCACTCACACACACACACACACACACACACACACACACACACACACACACACACACACACACACACACACACACACACACACACACACACACACACACACACACACTGATTTTAGTGTTACAATCAGGTAAGAATGAGGGCTGAAGTTTTAGTTGTTATGGTTACGGTTCGGGAACAGGGCTGGAGAAAGCTTTATGTGTGTGTGTGTGTGTGTCTCAGGTATCTGATGTTCAACATGGTGCTGGTTACGGTCGTGGTGTTGAACTGCGTGGTCGTCCTGAACCTTCACTTCAGGACGCCGAGCACGCACGTCATGTCTGAGTGGACCAAGCAGGTAAAACACGCACAGAACACGTGTCGCAGAATTGTACAAATGTCGAGTAAAAACGTCCCCGGAGAGATAAAGAACTGAAATCTAAAGTCAGGGTTTGTCTTATATGTGGTTTTATGCCTCGATCTTGTATGAAAACACAACTTGTGTACTGTTGCCATGGAAATTGTTCATTTTTATTTCCATTATTAGCTTTAAAAACTTCGTCTTAGAATTCGTATCGTGTCCGTCAACAGAAAAAAAGCAAGCAAGCTATTAATCATCAGCAACTGAACTCTGTCCAGTTTTTCCTTGAGCGTCTTCCCCGGATCCTGCGCATGTCCCACCCTACGGAGGCGGAGCCGCAATGGGATGGAGCGTTGCCGCGGCGATCCAGCTCGGTGGGCTACATGGCCTCGGCGGAGGAGTACTACAGCGTGAAGTCCCGCAGCGAGCTGATGTTCGAGAAGCAGTCGGAGAGACACGGGCTGGCGGCGCGAACAACGCATGCTGCCGGTACGTCAAAACTGATGCCAATGCAGAAGTGGCTTAAAGTGCAATACCACTGTGGGCCACTAGGGGCTGGCTTCAAAAAACCTCCAATAGACTCACATTGAAAAGAGCATCAAGATCCAAAGCCAATCAATGTTTTCCACACATCATTATGTCATGAGATAAATTAACTCCTTCTGATCTGGTGGTTTAAAACAAATATCTGAACGTTTACAAGATGCTAACTTGTGTTTGTGTTTGTGTTTGTGTTTGTGTTTGTGTAGTGGTGAAGCCGCAGGACGAAGGAGGTGTGACCGATCAGCTGTACGCAGAGATCAAGCCGGCTGTGGACGGAGCGAACTACATCATCAAACACATGCGCAACAAGAACGACTACAACGAGGTGAGAAATCAACAGGAGGCCAACATGTGCCTGTTTAAAAAAAACATCACCAGAAGAAGTTGTTGTCGTCTCTTCTACAGCCTCGTTTAAAAAACAAAAAACAAAGTTGGGAAACTGTAACGTAAATAAAAACAGAATCCTATGATTTGCAAATCATGTAAACCCATATTTAATTGAAAGATCGTGCAGCCAAATAGTGCAACAATTTATGGATTCATGTTTCTGAACGTAAAATAGCAAAGAATTTTGTGGATTTCATCATCAGTGGTTCATAATATCATAAAAAGATGAGGACAATCTGGAGAAATCTCTGTACGCATGGGACAGGGCTGATCTTTGGGCCCACAGGCGGCACTCGCGTTAAAAACAGACACCATTCTGTAGTGGAAATCACTGCATGGGCTCAGGAACACTTCGGAAAAGGGTCCTCTGGTCTGACGGACACAAATTTGAAAACTTTATCATAAACACGAGCGTTTGCAGGTCTCTGGTATTGGACTGCATTATAAACACAACCCCCCCCCCCACCCCCCACCCCAATGTCTTCGCAGGAGAAAGATAACTGGAGCGGCATCGCTCGCACGGTGGACCGTCTCTGCCTCTTCCTGGTTACCCCGGTGATGACCTTCGGCACCATCATCATCTTCCTGATGGGAATCTGCAACCACCCTCCACACCTGCCCTTCAAGGGAGACCCACACAACTACACAGAAGACAACCCACGCCTGCTGTAACAGACACACACACACACACACACACACACACACACACACACACACACACACACACACACACACACACACGGTCGTGTTACTGTCGACTTCAGTTTCTTTCTTTCTGCTTTATTCTTTCTATTCGATGGTGTTTCCAGGTGGGTTTTCTTACCTTGAGGTGAACGTCTGCATCAGTATATCTTTTACTTTCATTTTATTTGTGCGGTTTGAATAAACTTTTACGTCTTTGATTTTATTTTTGTTTCTACTTCTTAACAGACGATCCACACTTCATACTAAAAATCTCAACTTTTATTCTTCGTGACGAAGACACATAAAAACACGCTCACAGTTTAAAATGACTTCGTTCAACCTTCAATTTGTTCACATAAGTCACTGAAAGGTCCATCAAGTGTTTAAAGTCTGAATCACAGTAATGAAGTTACATTTTGTTTATGCATCCTTTTAAAAGACAAAATCTTTCTCTTCTAAATGAAAAACAAACCCTTATTTAATTCAATATATTTTGCAGATTATGGTTAAATTGTTCAGGAGAAAGTCTCAATAGCTGCACAGATTCTTTTACTTTACGTTTTAAAGCCCTTCACACTCACACGGGCGCTCTGGCTGATTGTGAAAGTGAAGCCTTTAAAGCGACTATAAAATGTAGAAAATAATAACAAAAGGGGGGGGGGAAACTGAATTAAAAATACAGAAAACATGGAAAAAAAAAATGCTGCACTTTTTAAAAGCTGCACTTGTGAATCTTCAGACAATGAATCAGGAACAAAATGCAAAATAAACGTGCTGTTATAAAGAGTCAACACACGTGTGGTCGAGATGAAGAGCTGAAGTTATAATAACATGCTGTAATTCATATTTTTCTATTTCACAACCTTGTTGGTGCTCGCCTGTCGTCCTGTCGTCCACCTCTGACAGTTGTTAAAGGGGATCAATTTACATTTCTGTTATATCCTCATTTAGTTGAGTTTACTGCTATTAAATGTTGAAACTACAACATACACACTCTAGAAAACCATCAGGGGAAAATATATTGTGGTTCAAACTGTGCTGCAGTGCATTGTTATACAAAAGGGTTATTCACCGTCAGAGTTCACCTCCGTTAGATCTTCATGTTCTTCACAAATGATGTGGGACCATAAAACAACATTATTAATAATAAAACACAGAAGAAAGGAATTAAAAAGTGAAGGTGGAACATCTTTTTACCTTTAAAATACAGGAACAGGACGACTGTTACTAGAACTGCTCCAATCAAAATATCTCCACCTACTCCACCTATTTTATTTGTTGCTTCAGTTAGTCTAACTAGTCTAGTCTAATGCATCATGTGGACAAAGAGACTAACTACCTCCTTGTTGTTTTAGTTACTTCTCTATTCTGACTTCCTGCAGCCAATAAATAACCCGACTGTTTAACTCTGCATTTCTCCATCAGAGGTTTATTTCATCTTTAGTATTCGTTGCTACTTTGAAATTACAGAGAAAAATGATCAACGTGACTTGATAGAAAATTATTTCTACATCCTGACAGATGAGCTCAACCTGCTGCAGAGCAAATGATCTGCTTTCAGATTATAAACTGAATTTATAGGCCGATATTGAGTAGTGTTAAACCTTTAGTTCATTTAAAATCTTCTTTCTGTTCAATAAGTTACTTGAATCTACAGTAAAATATTTAACTTACTGTTTCTGAAGTCGTTTCTTTCACTTTTAAAAACCTGAAAGCTGCTCTGTTGAAATATTCTCTGTTGAAATATTCTCTGTTGAAATATTCTCTGCCCCTCAAGTTCCTGCCTGGCTGTCCTCTCCTCTGAGTGTTTGTTAAATGTACTCACCCTTAGTCAGCAGTGGGGGGGGCTTCGTCAGCAGTGGTTGGTGCTCTGTCAGCAGTGGGTGGGGTATCCGTCAGCAGTGGGAGGGGCTCCGTCAGCGGGGGGTTGAAGAGGAATAACTTCTGGGTTCCTGCAAACAATAAAAAGGTATAACAGTAAACAAATATTTAGATAATCTAAGAGAAATTTAAAAAAAAAAAGTGTTTTCCAAATGTACTCTCCGTCAGTGATAAGTGGGTGGGGCTCTGTCAGCAGTGGGTGGGGCTCTGTCAGCAGTAGGTGGGGTATCAGTCAGCAGTGGGAGGGGCTCTGTCAGCAGTGGTTGGTGCTCTGTCAGCAGTGGGTGGGGTATCAGTCAGCAGTGGGAGGGGCTCCGTCAGCAGTGGGGGGGCTCCGTCAGCAGTGGGAGGGGCTCCGTCAGCAGTGGGAGGGGGGGGAAAGCAAATAGCAGTAATCTAAGAGAAATTTCAGCAGTAGGAGGGGCTCCGTCAGCAGTGGGAGGGGCTCCGTCAGCAGTAGGAGGGGCTCCGTCAGCAGTGGGAGGGGCTCCGTCAGCAGTGGGTTGAAGAGGAATAACTTCTTCTGGGTTCCTGCAAACAATAAAAAGATAAAACAGAAAACAAATATTTAGATAATCTAAGAGAAACTTAAAAAAAAAAAAAAAAAAAAATTAAATTGTGAAGTAAAAGAAGAAATTGAGGAAAAATGTTGTTAAAAATTGAACTAATGAAACATTTTCTGATTATTATTATTACAGGTTTAATTAAACAGGAAATCATCAGTAAATCCACTGTAGGTATAATTTAGGCCGACTGCTCCTTTTACTTCAGGAGTTCTGTTTTTATTCAACTTTTTACTTCAACTGTTACAAACAGACTTCAGCATCACAAACAAATACAATTCAAATACATTCAAACAGTCCTTCGTGTCACAAGCTGTCGAGAAAGCTGGTGATGAAGCACAAAGTGAGAGAAGTCGTGCGTAGAGACGAGGTTGGGAACAAACACAGGACTTTAACGCAGGAAACCAGAGTGAGAGTCCACGATAAAGAAAAAGATCAACGTGGATCCAAACCATGACGCTTTCCTGTCACTAATCATGTCGTCTTTGGTGCAGAAATGTAAAGATTTAACGCCCTGGCAACGATTTCAAGCCCGATTTCAGCTGAGAAGAAAGACTTGATTGATTTTTATTCATGAAACTACAACAAACAAACTCTGGTTCTATAATTTACTTTAACATCTTCATTTATATTCTGTAGTTCAAACAGTGCAGCAGTGCATTTTAATATAAGATGTTACTCACGGTGTGTTTTCATCTCTGCTGCATCTTTGACCTGAGAACATAAAACTTTATTAATACAAAAAACACAGAAGAAAGGAATTAAAAAGTGAAGGTGGAACATCTTTTTACCTTTTTTAAAATACAGCAACAGGACGACTGCTGCTGCTGCTGCTAGTAGAACAACAATGGTTCCAACTACTCCACCTATGATGCCTCCAACACTGGTTGGATGATCTGAAATAGAAAAAGAGTGAGTTAACTGTAGAGTCCCTGAATGCCTCATGATGTTGATTGAGATGTTTGCAGGTCTTACAGGTATCACAGATAACAGACAGGTTCTTGCAGACCTTCCCTCACCTGCACTGATCCTCAGATCGGTGTTCTTTGTCAGCGTCTCTTCAGCATCACTGAGTTCACACGTGTATTTTCCCTCCTGACCTGAAGATAATTTCTGCAGTGTGAGGCTGCCGGAGTCCGACACACTCTTCACATGCTGCCTCCACTCCTCTGAGACTGTGTAGTCCACGTTAGAACTGGATTTATTCAGGATGGTCTGATGGTGGTTGAATTTCCAAACGAGGCTGAAGCTCCATAGTGAAGGATTTGAAGCAGAGCAGGAGATCGTGGTTTCATAAGTTAAAAAACCAGTCATGGAAGCTGAAATAACAAAACACAAAAAAATGTAAAAAGTAAATAAGTTTCTTCCACAGAGAAGTGGTACGAAAACGTTTTCTCTAAATGTAGTTGCAGTGCTGGTGTTTCGACCACAGACTGTATAGAAAGTGGACGTGGCTTCAAGGTCTGACAAGTGAGGCTGATGCAGAAGTCCTTTAAACCGCAATACCACTGAGTGCCACTAGGGGTTGGCTCCAACAAGGCTCCGGCTCCATAGACTCACATTCAACTTCTCTCATGAAATACAAAGTTATAAAATGTTTTCCACCAATCACTGTTGCGTCGTTCACTAAATTCACTCCTTCTTATTAGTTTTCTGGAGGTCCATTTCAAAATAATCCCTCATTCATTAGATATTAGGCCTTAAAAAGCGTCATGTTTGGGGGTGTGTCTGTTTGATTTACAGGCCTGTGGTGCAGTCAGGATTCTGCTATAAGTGGGCGGGGCATAGTGTCCTCAGGTTCCCAACATGATAGAGGCAGATCCACCTGTCGCTCCTCCCTCTGATAGTGGAATTATTTGATTTGCAGTATTCCTTTTTAAAAATACTTACTTGGTTTCAACAAAGTGGCTCTCCTGCTGTTTCCTGGAGTTTTAACGGTGCAGATGAAGTCCAGATCAGCAACGTTGTCTGAAAGCACCAGAGAGCTGCTGATGTTGTAAAGCTGCTGCTCAGTCTGCTGGACTCTGGTTGTGTTCCAGAGGTTCATGTTGGATGGAGGGCTGGTGGTCCAGGTGAGCTCAGGTTCAGGGTAGATCCTCTCTGAGCTGCAGCTGATCCTGTTTCCTTCCTGCTGAATGTCCACTTTATGGACCGGAGCTGCAACAAAGAAGATTCATTTTATAGGAAAACGTTTTGGAAGTAGTAACTTCAATGTTTCAGACTCTGCACTTGTTGCTGTGTTGTTTATTCAGTGCACCTCCATGATGCAATCTGTCAATCACGTTTCATTGTCCAAGGAGGTTTCAAGGCAAAATTTCTGAGAAAGTATTCTTTAAAGTTCCTCTCCTGGTGTTAATGAAACCCCGAAAAACTCTTTGTTCATCAGAATGACCTATTTCGACGTTTTGTTTTTTTTATTTTACGAGAAAAAAAACTTGCTTTTCTTTGGAGGGGGTCTTTAAAAAGAACGTCGTTGTTCTCATCCATCCGGCTCATGTTCCCTGCACTTATTATCATTTTTCTCCCATTAAAGGCATAAAATTCTCCAGAATGTCAGCGGAAGTATTATAATTTCAGATTTATAACTTTCTAAAGGCTTGGTTATACAGCACTTGTGCCACAATCTTTGTTCTCAGAGGACGAAGAATCCGATTACATCATAATCATATGATTGTTATTAGCTGTGAAGATTAGTTTCCGTCCTTTTAAAGTTATAAAAGTAAAGGCTCTGTCTGCGTCACCTTCTGTGAGGTTCCACATCGATTACTCACTCATGACTCGTTTTAGCTGCAGTGGAAAAAAATACTAAATTTTTATGGAAGTTTTGTAAAATTGTATTTAACATACAAGAATGTAGAGAAACTAACGTGGTGGAAAGAACGTGTGAAAACCTCCAAGAGGTCAGACACTTTTTAAATAAACCTTCTGTCAACGGCAACATTAGATTATATTGTGTATTTTTCTGTTCGCACCACAGGTTTTCCAACATAACTGAGATTAGTTTTCGCCTGCTAGTGTTCATATCTACTCGATGACCTTGTTCTCACAGCCTTGAATCAATACTTCTTCCCTGGGTGTTAAATCTTATCAAGCTCAGACCGCTCAACAAACTGCAACATAAGAAAACGTTCACTTTCACTGTCTCTGATAACAAATATGCTGAATTTATACTGTAAAAAATTCCATGCTTTCTTTAGAAATGCTGCAAGTTGACCTGCTTTTTAAATAAGTGTTACCACCACTCGCTTTTCCTAGAAATGCACTAAAAATGTGTAAAACAGAAGAGAGTTTTCTGTTTTGTATTTACTGTTTCTCGTACCGTCCACTTGCAGCTTGATGAATGACTCCTTGTTCCCCTCGAAGGTGCTGGTGTAACACTTGTATCTGCCCTTGTCTTTAATCTTCAGCCCAGTGAGCACCAGCGAGGCGTTCCCAGAGGCGATCCGGTCCTTGAACAGTGACGTCCTGTTTTTGAACCGCGGGTCCTGGTGGCCCAGCTGGTCCTGGTTGTGATAGTAAGAGTGGACCTGAGTGTCTCCTGTTGTCATCTGAATCCAGTGGATGACGACTTCATTACCCGTCGGAAAACTGCACGGTAGGATGCAGCTCTTTAGATCACAGGAGACGTCGGCATCTGTCAAACAGCGGGAACAAAAAAAAACACATTTTGAAATCAAATCGGTTGAAATCAGTTTCTGACAAAAGACGAGCTTCTTCTAAATTATAGAACTGCAAAAACCAAAGAATACATGAAATCTGTGAATAACGAGACCTGACAGGAGATTAAAAAAAAAAGCAATTGACTTGTACTGACATGTATTTTGTGTGAACAAAGTAAGAAGACATTATATTACAGTTTCAACACTGATTTTACATATTTGATAGCAATAATAATAATTTATTCATCCATGTGATGATTTACAAATCACATAAACCCATATTTAACTGAAAATATACAAAAGACAACATATCAAATGTTGAAACTAAGAACTTTTATTGTGTTATGAAAAATATATTTAGGGCCCGAGCACCGAGCATCGGTGCGAAAGCCCTATTGTATTTCATAAAAATGTTCTTGGACGTTCAACGTTCTTATTCTTACGTAAAGTGATTTTCCTTTTTGGAGGTTTTATCATCTTCAAAAACTCATGAAAGTGGAAACACATTTGTCTCCCGGCGAAAAAATTTCATATTCTCATGGAGTCGCGAGTGGGCGTGGCCAAATGGCTCGAGAGCGCCCCCTACAGAGATGCCCCGGCGGCCACATTTACCTAAATTCACCAAATCCGGTGGACACGTGTATCACACCTGGACGCACAAAAAAGTTACATTGCACCGTTAAGTCAACTCGACAGGAAGTCCACCATTTTGAATTCAGTCGCCATTTTGGGTGATTCTGACACGTTGTACTTTGTCGAACTCCTCCGAGGGATTTTGTCGGACCGACTTGAATTTAGGTTCTCTGGATAGAAAACATGTTTGGGATTAAAAGTTATCAAAATAATTCGTTTTCATTGATGTGTGTGCCTGTAAGAGGCGGCCATTTTGAGTGTCTCGCCATGAAACTACGAGTTGCTTTAAATCTTATGTACATGGACCGACCTTCTCCAAACATCACAGGTATGATAACAGCCCCGCCCTGAAGACCCCTGTGGGGGAATATTCGCTCATAGTCATAGCGCCCCCTGTTGGCCACTGGAAATGACACTTTTCATACTTTCACATTCTACGTCGAGCTGGTTGATCCCATGAACGTAAAGTCGGGTCACAATAACCTAAACATGTAGTTGATGATATATTGAGACATTCGTTCGACTTTGTCAATGGGCGTCGCCGTGACGATGCGGCAAAGTTGGATGTCTCGCCGTGACACAGGAAGTTGATGTTTAAGGTCAAAGGATGCTTGAAACCTCACGAAACATGTGGAATACATCCGGCGTGGTGAGACAATACATGTGATATGTGTTTTGCGAGTGGGCGTGGCCAAACGGCTCGCCAGCGCCCCCTGCTGAAGACAGGAGACAAAAATAGCAACTTTAAGCGGGTATACGCAGTCTTTCATGCGCTGCACGTCGGAGAGACAGCTTCGGGGAGGCGGTACGCCGGAGTGCGAGGGCCCGTACATCACTGCTTGCAGTTTTCATCTCATTTTGAATTTGATGGCAGCAACGTGGTTAAATGAGATCTAACTACGGACGTGATGACGTTAGCTTTGGTCGTTACTGTCGTGACAAACTGCAATTCAGTCGACTTCAAAGTAAAAGCTTGACATTATTTTTAATACATCTGCGACCCACTGAAAATGGCTCCCACCTACATATCGGCAAATACTGGGATCAAATTAAAGCAGCGTATTTTTTTATCAGGCAGTAAACACTCCAATGACACTGTTATTGTTTAATAAACTTTGTTAGGGTGATCCTGTTATGAGATGTATTTGTGTCCATATCCAGTGAGGGCTATTTCAGCTCCACCAAAGATATCTGGCTCTTAAGCTGCAGGAGACCTCTATTTTTAGAGTGTTTACAGGAACCAGACTGAAGTCTCTGGAAATTAAAGTTAAGAGAACAAGCAGATTGAATTATACAAATATGATGTAAATTTGCTGCTTAGCCAGAGTTTTAAATATGCAAAAAAATGCTCCTGAAAGCTGCAGAGTCGGTGAGAATTCAGCATTTAAAATCCAGAAACAAGAAACTGAAAGCATTTATTTATTCTCCGGTATGTTCTGAGGAATCAGATCAAGCCGGTTCAACAAGATTCCAGTTAAAGGTGCCATGAAGCTCTTCATCGTCTTCCTACTATGTAAATACTGAATATATTACACAATCCCTCTTTTAAACATTTTGGTTGTTAATAAAAGGCTTTTAAAACCCTATAAAAAGGGAGATATGATGTTTTATTAAAGCTCCTATAAACAGTGTCAGTGGACTTTATCACTTGACTAAAGTTCAAAGTATTTCTGTGTAGATAAATAATCTGAGTCTGTCGAACAGATTATGTTTCAGAGTGTCAGTTCATCATTTTAAATGAACTTCATCATGTTGTTGAGATTTTTTCCTGATTTATTTCCTCCTCGCTGGACAGTCCAGCTGAAAGACGTTTTTCTTGTTGTGTTTAAACCGGTGAAACACGGCAGTAGTTTATATTTCAGTTATATTGTTTTTTAAAGCTTTGAATACCACATATCAAACTGGATTCACCTCCAGTCTGTATGAGGCTTTAATACACCTGTTAACTGACATCTGAAAATCTTGGCACATAATAACATAGAAACTAACATAACGTCATGAAGGTAGTTAGTTTCCTGGTATCTGTAGTTTCAGTGGTGAAAAGTTCAAACATTTGTGATTCATATTTCAGCAGGTAAAAAGTGCAGAAGGACTTTAAAAGCCTCACTCACCTCCTCTGGAATAAGAACACAAAAGATTGAGGGTCACCAACACAACAGGAAACTTCCCCAAAGTCATCCTCATGTCACCCTTTGAAAAGCATTACTGCAATGAGCAAAGTGCAGCGGGAGACATTTGACTAAGGAGTGGACAAACTGGTCACACAAGTATCAGCTGGGTGTGTGTGTGTGTGTGTGTGTGTGTGTGTGTGTGTGTGTGTGTGTGTGTGTGTGTGTGTGTGTGTGTGTGTGTGTGTGTGTGTGTGTGTGTGTGTGTCGAGGACGAACAAACAAACAAAATATTGAAACTCACGGATCAATAAACCTCAATTTATTTTGGGCATAAAATCGGACGTGTTTCAACTTTAAACATCATAATGTTTTGCCCACGATGAAAATGATCTGATCAGGAAAAGTGTAAAATATGGGACCATAAAGCTCAAACATGAAAGTGGAGCAACCAGAAGAAGGAGCGTCTTTCTAAATACTGAACAACAAACCTGCAGACTCAGCAAGTTCAGTGATTAGTCTTTTTAATAACGTTGCATTAATTATGACACATTTGTGAACGAGGTCGGGTATAATTCATGAAAGATGGTACCAGGTGTGGCAGTGCAAGACAAAGAGAAACTTAACGTGTTGCTAGTTATAGATTTGTGTCATCGATTGACAGCAAGTTAAACATTAATTTCTCTGCAGTGTTTTACTCTCACATTCATTTCTGGGAGCCGGGAATCGATTCCCAGAAGGAGCTGACCTCGGACCTTCTTGGACTTTACAGTTCAGTGATTTTAAGGCTTTAAATGCAGCAGGTAGTGCAGAACATGAGGTCAGTGTTGGATTTCGGACGGTCGCCCTGCAGCGTCCCGGAGCCTCACCGGTTTTAAAACATAAATATTAATCATACAGAGGCTCTTTTATTTCCATGTCAGGCTCCAACACAGAGTTCATGGGCTTTTGGGTTTTTGCTCCTGGAAGTTTTGCAACGG
Organism: Brachyistius frenatus; assembly: GCF_029030835.1. Lineage (NCBI taxonomy): Eukaryota > Metazoa > Chordata > Actinopteri > Embiotocidae > Brachyistius > Brachyistius frenatus. The sequence goes on along the minus strand of NW_027210664.1, from coordinate 1,664,190 downwards.
CTCCTTTAATGCCTTTTATGACTCAATAGTTTCAGGAACTAAAATAAAGGCACTTGAAGTCCCTGTTTTCCACTTCCTCTGAAGAACTGTTAGAGTCTCCGTCATATCCGTGTCAACATGATTAAACATTACAAATAAAGTCCGGCTCCTTGTGGCGCCCAGTGCTGATGGCCTCGTCACACCGCATTTAAAATGATGAAAATTAACCTCCAAATTCACTTCATTTCAGTGGAATCGTAGCGATTAATGGATCCGATCCAAACCGGTATCACAGCAAAGCATGTAGTACCCCGTTAGTCCACCGAACCTTTAGTCCAAAACTGTGTCAGTTTTCCTGTTTTGGATCGCGTGGGCATTAAAAATGAGGTGTCTTTAAGTTTAGCCGCCAAATACCAGGTGGTTAGGTTAAGGGATATGGTTCAAATTAAAATGAGTAACTCTACGTATGTTAAATGTGTTATTTAAGTAATTTTCTGACTTTACTTAAAGAAATCCACGTTGACTTTTGCCTTCTCAGTGACTCAGGTGAAAGTCATGTTTGTTCCATCCAACATCCCCTGAACTTTCCACGCCTGTAGGCGAGGCAAAACCAAGCGGCAACCTCCACGAGGCCGAGGTCAAAGTGCACAAAACCTGCAGTTCCTGGAACGGCCACGTGAGGCCGACATAAACATGTTTACCAGCACAGACGGTTCCTCTGCTTCAGATGTAGGTTCCTGGGCTCTTTTCTCCTCAAGAAATAATTCCCCCTTTAAGTTCCTGAAATAACCGCAGATCCACCGCTGCACCGTCAGGGTTCACCGACCGCTCATGGAGACGCCGTGAGAACATGTCCAACGTCTAAAAACGTGTCGGTTTACCAGCGTTACGTCTCGAATCCAAAAGACGACTCGAAGCGTCCAAACAAGCAGGAAATAATAGTTTTTAAAGTAAATACAGTCTTTTAAAGAGACGCTGTGCTTCTACGAAAAGCTCGTCTTCAGTGTGTGGATGTGTGCGTGTTTGTTTGGTTAGTGTTGTGTTAGTTAAGGTGACGCCGGGTCGTCGGGGCTCCTGCTCCTTCTCAGGTTAACTGAGCGCCGCTCTGGAGGCTCGACTGTCCGTTGGTGCCGCCGGCGGTCAGAGGGCTGTCCTCGCTCAGCTGGCCGTCCGCTGTCGAAACACCACAGAAACAGTTTTTGGATCAGAAGACGAGAAACAGACGGCGAGGAATTCAGCAGAAGAACGATGAGACGCTTTGCTTTTGTCTAACACTCAGTTGCCAATTTGACAGGGCGACCTCAATAAAACCAAACAGTTCCCAACATTGTCACCACTTTGAAGGAATAGTTTGACTTTGGGGACATAAGTTCATTTGTTTTCTTGAAGAGTATCTGGTTAGTTTAACTGGCAAAACCTGACCTACCGTCCATTAGCTGAGATTCAACATTCCTTAGACATATTTACAGCGGAAAGATAATTCCAGATAATTCTCTCTGGCTCCATCTAGTGGTCTGGCCGTGTTGGTGCATGTGGTGTTTTGTTTGTTTTTTTATTCCCGATGACCGACCTTTCACTGAATGCAGCTCTGTGGTTTCTTCAGGGTCGTTTCTGGGCTTCGGGGTTCTTCCTGCAGACAGAAGAGAGAGAAATGTGACGAAAACAAAGGAACCAGCAGTGAGTACTGAAACATCTGGACACATGTGCACACAGTTCTTTATCCAGATGCAACACATCCTCTCAGTCACTGCTGGGACGCCTGTACATCCATGTGACTGCTGCACTGTGGTTTCATGGTCTGCAGATATTCTTTTCTCATTTTCTCATTCTCAAGTTATTACCAGAATTTGTTTCAACAAAATTTTATTTAGAAATAAATGTGATCAGAAAATGTATTTAAAATATGATGAAAAACAGCCACTCTGCGTTTTGTATGATTGTTTATTCCAGAGTTTGGTAGAGAAACTACTGTTTACACTTTCTTGGTACACCTGATAAGAGCCAGACAGACAGCTCAATATCTGCCTCATACTCTTATGTGGTTGCAAAATTAAAGGAGGAGTTTAATATTTTCACATCCTCCACCAAGGCCAAAATCACAAACTCATCCTTCAACAAAATTGTGAATTTTATAGCTGAGATCAGCATCTTAACTATTTAAAATCAAAGCTCAGACAGCCCAAACTGTTTCCACCCACTTCCTGTTTGAGCTTTGAATACGGGAGGGCAGATGTGGTTTAAATCTAACAGACAGATGTTTGTATTTGACTTTAAACTCCTAATATCTGAATGTTCTTCTCTTCATGTGTTTTTTGTTTGTTTTTCCACATGTGCTGGAGTCCATCTTTACCTCTGAGCTTCAGGTAGGCCAACATCCCGGCCAGAGCAACGACCAGCACGGCGATCACCAGGCCGATGATCCACCAATGAGACGCCGCCTCTGCTGTACTGCGCTCACCTGCACCAGGTAACAAACACACAGATGAATATAAACAAACTTCATCCCAGGAAACAACGAACAACAGCAGCTGTGTTTTGTGCTTGTGGATTCTCAGCATGTTTATTATTATTACACAAACTAGTTTTATTAATGTTATTAATATGTTTACAACTGCAACCTGTGCATTCGTGAACACATATTTATCTCCATTCTTGACAGATCACAGATTTTACATCAGCGTTTACCATCATCTGACATTTTTAATTTGGTCTTTCACATCTTGCAAACATCTTAATTTATCAAACATAAACTCGGAGGTCTGTAATCAGCAGACACATTTAAAATTGGAGAATTTGTGGTTGTACGAATTATAAATAAATAAAGTAGAACAGCAGACTTCTCCTTTAATTTGTCCCTTAAGTTGAACTTCTTTTAATTTCTCTGTGTAAAGATGTTTTCCTGACCGTGTTTGTGTTTGTTGTTCTCACCGACGGGGTCGTCGATGGTGACGTCAGTGCGTTCGGTGTGCGTGCTGTGCGGCGCGGAGAACACGCAGGTGTAGATGCCCGTGTGTTCCGCGTGCCGCGGGTCCATCAGCCGCAGAGAGCCGTCTCCGAACGGGACCCGGAAGCTGTCCAGCTCCACGTGGTCGTCCCAGGGCGGCGAGGCGACGCTGCCCCCCGAGCGGCCGTCGTAGCTGAGGATGTGGGAGCCGTTGGAGAAGGTCCAGCGGAGGGAGGGGCTGTTCAGGTAGGTGGGGGCGCTGCAGGGGATGGTCAGGTCTCTGCCCTGAGCTCCTCTGATTTCTGCAGAGAGCGGGATGAAGGGCCGACACAAAAAGTCGAGATATCTTTAACAGTTTTTTCTTTTTACAGTGTAAAAAAATAAAAAGCATTATTTTGAAATTTGACTTATGTTTTCTAAATTTGCAGTAGCTAAATTTTTGAGTTATTAATTAGCTTTTGTTATTGTTTTGTCTTTTTAAGGAGACTATAGACTAAAAAAATTGTAGATACAATTTTTAATATATATATATATATATATATGTATTTTCCTTTTTTTAAATGCAGTTTCCCTCTCAGGCTGCAGTTACCTCCTCCACCCACCAGAGGGCAGTCAGTAGCTGGTATTTCCCACTTTATTCTGTACACTTGCTCCATCTGATCCAGTTCAAAACATCTGCCATAACGTTTATCTTTACACAGTTTAAGATGTAATGAAACATGAAGGTGTGTTTGATGTGTTAATGTGAGGAAGGTTTCATCTCCTCCCAGACGTTTAAGATCTTCTGTTTGGACATTATAAACAAAACTTCTGCCACTTTTTTCCACCCAACTTTATTTTTATTTTTTTAATTTTTTTTTACCTCTCTCCCTGAACGAGGCGGTCCAGGTCGCCCCACCGTAGGACGTCATGACTTTGCAGATGTAGATGAGGTTGGGCTGTCCGTTCAGCCTCCTGAGGCGGCTGTCCACCATGTACAGGCCCGTCTTGTCGGCGTGCATGCGTGTGACGGGTCGGAGGTCCTCGAACGTGGGCGGTTCGGTCGCCCAGGTTACCCGAGGGGCCGGGAAGACATCGCGGACGGTGCACTTCACCTCCTCGTAGCCGCTGAGCCGGGACAGCTCCAGGAACAGGCCTCGGACCGGTGCTGCGCACACAAACACTCGCAGCATGTTACAGGGTTCCCAGAAGGACTTTGATGACAGACGATTACAAAGGCCAGCGCTTAATATAGCCCGGCGTGAGGTGATATCATCCATGAGCACGTAACATTAGAGCTCTGTTTACAGACCACAGTTCCATACAGACGACTGTCAAGACAACACTTTCACTTTCTGCACTAATTTCAAACCTCCGTGATGTTCTTGTCTTTGTGATGTGAAAAAAACTAGAATACAATCTGAACAGTTGTTTGGAGCCCAAATCATCAGCACCAAACTGTAAAACCGAACTTCTGAACTCACCTTCGACCTTCAGGATGACCTTCGCGTTGTGTTCTCCCGTCGAGGTGCGTACGTGACACCTGTAGGTGCCCCTGTCCTTCAGGCCGCTCCTCCTGAGGACCAGGGTGGCGTTGCCGCGGGCGACCAGGTGTGGCAAGATGGAGGCGCGCCCGCCGAGCTGCTCGCGCTTCAGGTGCTCCTTGCTGCTGCCGTCGTCGTCTTCGTCGTCCTCGTCGTCGCTCTGCTGCTCGAACTTGTACACCACCACGTCCTGCCGGAACCACTCCACCGTCTCCTCGCTGCCGGGCTGGAAGCTGCAGGGCAGCGCGCACTCCTCGGACACCAGGCAGGTCACGGTGACGTCTGCAACACAGCGGCGGGTCAGCGGAGATCGACCGGCTTTCATCACCGGGGTCACAGCGACAATTCGTTTTCAGAAAGCAGAAATCAGCTGACCTCCGCGATCGGTGTTTATTGATTGAGAAAGGACCTGAGGCGACAAAAACGATCCGTCCACGTGGACACCGGAGCCTTCGAGGCCTCTGGACGCTTCTCCGCTTTGCGTCCTTTTATTCTTCACCGATTTCAGAGCGTTACAAATTGCAGCCTATCGAGTGTCGGCGTCACTTGAAACCGTCGTGCTGTTCGGTCGTTTCCTTTATTTGGTTCAGATTTCGTTCTAATAACAAACCTGCAGAAGAAACCGACTTAGTTTTTTTAGCTGCTGTTTTAAGACAAACTTGAAGAATTGCTGCGTAATCGTATTTTATCGTGATTTTAAAGGAGACGTTTTTTCATCATTTGTGTCCAAAAACCTGCAGCCAGGAGACTCAGTTCAGACTCGTTGTCCTTTCCACAGGTTTCCCTCAACAGAAGCTCGTCAGCGTCGGACTGGTTCTGCTGTTGTTCACCGGATCGTAACTCTCCGGTCGGTTGAGGCGTCGTGTAAACGTCGTCGACACGAGCGGCTCTGAGAGTTCTCCGGACGTCGAACCGCTCACACAGACGTTGCACCGGGAGTCGGTTAGACGTGCGCTCGGCACTACTGCTGAGATTCTTCCTGCCGGAGACGCTCTGATTCCTCGAAACGTTTAGAAAGCTGCGGTGTGAATTCCACAAGCTGCTCTCAGAAAACCGCTTGGTCTCAGATCTGTTTCACATTTCAGCCAAAACTGGAATTTAATCGCTGGTTTTCTGCCAAAAAGGAGTTTGATTTTTGTGTGTGTTTGTTTGCACATCATGAGTCTGTGACAGTTACTGGAATGACGACAGACGAATGCCTGAAGGATTAATCCTCCCTTCACCAGCCGAGTGCTTCTTTCAGCACCTTCCCCGCCTCCGTCCTCGGCCTTTCCTCGTCTGACTCACACCTCAACGATGCATCCGCCGCGTTTGCCTTCCCGTGATGTCACCGCCGGCTCGCGGGTCACGTGACGCTTCGCCACCTTTTCCCAGCAAAAGTGAACAAACACGGTTTCTACAAGGCGGCCGACGGAGCGTGAAGCACCGACATCACACAGACCGCTAACAGATCAAATACATTTAACTGATGGCGGAGCAGGTTACAAATATCTGATGGTGTTAACAGGACTCACTTCCTGCACCTTGAACTCACCTCGTATGACATAGTGTCTTCAATCAGCGACTTTTAGAGCTCACCTTCACCCAAAAACACTTTTGGTGTTTGGTTTCCTAAAATCAGCTCTCTTTAAATCAGCTCAGATCTATTTTTCTGGTGACTCGTGAAGGAATGCCCCTTTAAAAGACGTGTTGCTGTATTTTCTAAGATGCCATCGAGCTGAAATGTTGAAAGTGTCTGAGTGAAGCGAAGCGTGTCGTCGTTGGCGTGTTGCGGTGAGGAGGCGTGTGCTGCATTCAGAGCGTGTCTAAATCTACTTTTGCTAGTTTGACGGCGGATAATCTGGTTCAAAAGGGTTTTCATCTCCGAATCAATCGCAGGCGTGTTTTTGGGCGTAACGTTGCCAGCGTACAGGTCCATGTACGGGGTGAAAGTCACGGATTATCTCCCGCAAGGACAAAAGTGCTTATTTGGAATTTTTTCTTCTTAACTGGAGCCGTGTGCTTTTTCCCCCCCGACACGAACGAAGGTGGTTTTATTTTTCTAAAGCACGTGACACCTACGAGGCAAAGACGTGACCGCGATGCACTTCCCTCTAGTGGCCGGGCGTGTGTATTACACGCGACGCCTCTGGACAGGTTGTTGAATCGGCACGTCTTGAAGTGCTTTGAAATGTTGAGATTCGGGAGGTGTAAGTCTTTTACACGCCTGCGGGACCGACCGTTACCCATAACCCCCTTCTCTTGCTCTTCTAGCTGTTGACATTTGAATTCGCCTTCAAACTTCTGCCTCCACAGATGGCAGCGATGATGTCATCGAGTCAAACGTAAGCTCAGCGGTGAGGAATGATGGCGAGAACTGAAGAAACAAGACCAACTTTTTCCTTTGAGTTCAGCTGCTCCTCCGCTCGCCGTGGTCGGAGGATTTTTCCATCCTGAGCTCAGATCAGTCGTGTTAATAACCCGTCTGACTAATATGGGACGGTCCTGTATTACAAGAAGGACAAAAGTTTCCTCTTGCAGCTTTAAGATGCTCAGATTTTAGACTTTTTTTTTTTTTCTGTAAAAACCGGATCTGTGTCGGGTTGAGTAAAAGAACCCTTTTAATCCCTGCTGGCGGGTCCGTGGAGGCCGCTGGACAAAGAGGCGTTTGTGTCTCACCTGGAGTTTTGTCCGGCGAGGCGAAGCTGATCCAGAGGAGGAAACAGGTCCAGGTGAGTATCGCTGACATGATTTCCTTTCAGCTGCACGCATTTAAGACGCAGACGGACTCGCTCGGAGGATGCAGAGAAACCCGCCGGCCTTCAGTCCACTCTCCCTCCACTGCGCTGACGTCACTCTTTCCGCTCTCTTCTTCTTCCCGGCAGGTTTTTCTTCCTTGGATCTCTCTGGGTGGTTTGGCATCACACAGGAACGAGGGGAAAAAAGGAGGAGAAAAAGCATAATTAGAGAAACACCCGTGACGATACGGACGCGGGAAGACGTGCAGTGTGAAACGTGACAGAACATGTGCAGCTTTCTGAGCAGAGTTCAGGTCTGAGCCTTTGATGAGTGGGGAAGGATTCAGCTGCTCTTCTTTTCATGCCCACCCCCAAAAAAAGGAACAAAATGAAAGTGAGATTTGCAGCTGGAGCCCCGGCAGCCTTTCATCCTCCTCAAACTCTGAAAACACCCTAAAGCCCCTCCTTCCTTTTGTCCTCCTTCATTCCTGCTCCTTATCCTCTCTTTCTTTTTATCTCCCGACAGGCTCGATAAGCGAGGCAGAAAAAAAAAAAAAGGGGACGAGGATGTGTTTGTTTTTCATTCTCAATAAAACCCTCTCACGCTATCTGGACACGGTCGAAACTCCAGAACAAAGACGGGTCGAACATGAAAGAGCCGGAGGAAGTTTACGGGAGCGAGAGAGGAAAGAAAGCGAGACGGACGATGAGCGGAGGCCGTGATGTTCTGGGTCTCCGTCCCCGTCTCCGTTGTGTTGACGTCGGCTGTGAAGACAATCCCCTCGTCAAGTGTTAAACGCCACAGAAGAAGCCCTTCAGCTGATAGATGGACTCGTTGGCTGAAGGAGAAAACGGGCAGCTCCTGATTTATTTCCAGTAATTCTTGTTGCTGACGGATGAGAAGTGAAACACGACGAGCTGAAATGACTGCTGGTCTTTTTTCTGTGGTTGTTGTCCTCCGAAAAACAAGTTTGTCCATTTTTACTGAGAACTGAGAGATGATGTTGAAGGTTTTTTTTTTTTTTTTGCAGCTAGAACCAGAAAGTGTGAATGATTCTATAAGAAATGATTTAATACTTAATTGATATTTAACTTTTAACAGAGAGAAGATGTCAACGTGAGCTGAGGAACATTTAAGGGTTAATTAAGGTAAGACATTTTAATAATGTGTTTTTATATTAAAATCCATTAAATGACACATCCAGAGGAATATAAATATCAACAGTACATAATAATACTGCTTCTAAAACATACAATAACGCTTTATAATAATCTTATTCTGCATTAACACTTTTTCTTAAGAGACTAATGTGATATTACACTTAATGTGCTTCAAACTGGAGTAAAAGTGAAGAAAAAGCAGAATTAAGTCAAAGAACTTTGTTGTCTGTAAAATCTTCACGTCTCTGATTAACACCTCATGTTTGTAACGTAACCAACGTTAAAGATGCACACAAACAGGAACACAAAGAAAACAGCAAACTACACTTCTGAAATGTACAACAAGTGTCCTTTTGATTTGAAGCACTTTGTGATTTTATATCTGAAATCTCAGCCAGACATTTGATTTGTTGGATTCTGGTCACGTCACATGTTTGTATATTTTCTCTCCTGCCAGAACCACGTGTCTCCAAAAAGAAAGTTCAAAAAAGCTCAAGAAAAACAAGCATTTTCCAGCTACTTGAAGTTGGTTTTAAAATAATGTATACATCTGAAATAAAAGCTGAATTCTCTCAACCCACAAATTGAAATTTAATTATTCAGTTTATCAGAAAAAAAATTCCAATTTAAAGTCTCCAAATTTGGAGGTTTTCACTGAATAGAAAAGTACAAAATACCTCAAATTCAGACTTCAGTTCTGTAACCTGAGTAAATGTTCTCAGTTAAATTCCCCCACTGGATTTACACGTTGCATTACATCATTTTTATACAGTTTTGTCTTGAGGCTTTCAGCTCATCTGCAAACAGCAGAGATTTAAGTTTACATCTGACTTATTGACACGGTTTTAATGATGAGGATTAAAATCAGCTCTTAAAACTCATAAAAGACTTCGACATGGATGCCAACAGAGAAATCATCAGTTTGGATTCTTCCACACCTCAAACTGTTCACACAAATCTCCTCCACAAAAAATAATACAGTTTCAGTGTCTGAATATTTCCAATAAATGACAGAATAAAGTTATAATAACTTACAGGAGCTCCAGGACATCAGCAGGGAAACCTCTCTTTTTATAGCCAGAGCTGCCGCGCAGCTGAGATCGCTCGGTGGACTGCTGGGAAACGTATGTGTGTGTCTGTATGTGTATACGTGTGTGTGTGTGTGTGTGTGTGTGTGTGTGTGTGTGTGTGTGTGTGTGTGTGTGTGTGTGTGTGTGTGTGTGCTCACCCGGAAAAAAAAAATGCAAAACCCAGAAAGTCAGAGTGACTCAGCTGCAGTTCAGATGAAATCTAGGAGAAAGAGGAAGGAGCGAAGAGCGGAGGAAGAGGAGCCGAGCCCGCCGCCTCCAGAGACCGAGTGTCAGCTTGACTGGATCAACAGGTTATTTAGAGAATAGGCTGCACACGCACACACACACACACACACACACACACACACACACACACACACACACACACACACACACACACACACACACACACACACACACACACACACACACACACACACACACACAGAGTCCAGTACACACAGGGCACCGCAGCCCTCTGAATGGGAGGAGTTTGGTTGTTAAGTTACACTCACACAGAGACCCCCCTCTGTGTTTCCTCCGCTACGCCATGACATGTCAGGGGTTTGTTTTCAAAGTGCAGGGCCGTGTTAACGTGTGCTGGGTACCGTGTGCTCCGTGTTGTATGAGGACCGGCCGGTCCGACACACGTGTGCAGCAGACGGGGCGGCAGGAAGGATGGCCTCTTTTCTTTTGCTTTTAAAGTCTGCTCACACGTCGTATAAAACCAGCACCGGTCGGATGTAGAAAACATGTGGAGGCGAGTTTTACTGGTGAAACATCAAAGGGGAACTGATGAGTAACCTCCACGCAACCTGGGGAGTTTTTAGCGAAGTAGGTTGTTGTGTTTTTCAGGGAAACCCTGTGACGCTGACTCGGCGTCACCGAGAGGTTGAAGTGCAGCGGGCGAGCTCCTTCACTTCAACCTCTTATCACCACAAGCAGCCTCTGTTAAGGAAACGGTGACGCAACCGGCCTGCAGGATGCTGCTCACGGTGTTCAGAGGTTCCTTCATGTTTCAGCTCTCACGACAAAACCACAAAATACTGTTCAGCTTATCTTTATTGCTATGATCTGTTTATTATTATTGCACCCTTCGTACCAGGATGTTTCTTATTGGAGCAACAACACGCATAAAAAGCAAACAAACATAGTGATAAGTAAAAAAAAAATAAAAAGGCGGGACTTCAAATTACAACACTAAAATGTTAAAATTCAATAAATAACATTTAGTGAAATAGAATAAATCTTTTAGGTTTAAAAACTATAATGGAAACCTGACTGAACACAGTCACATTTGATTCCTGATGAAATGATTAACAGCTGATTTTTACTTCCTTGTGATGTAATAGTTTTATCTGTAATAAAAATGAAGGAGTTCACGTGGCCCTTTCAGCAAAGCTCCTACGTACCGCCATTGGGTCACATACCACAGCTTGGGAATCACTGCAGTTCAACATTAACAGAAATGTTCATTCATGATGAAAAAAAGAGGCTGTAGGAGAATCATCCATCCATCCATCATCCATCCATCCATCCATCCATCATCCATCCATCATCCATCCAGCATCCATCATCCATCCATCCATCTATCCCTCATCCATCATCCATCCATCATCCATCCATCATCCATCCATCCATCATCCATCCATCTAACCCTCATCCATCCATCCATCTATCCCTCATCCATCATCCATCCATCATCCATCCATCATCCATCCATCCATCATCCATCCATCCATCCATCCATCCATCCATCCATCCATCCATCCATCCATCCCTCATCCATCATCCATCATCCATCCATCCCTCATCCATCATCCATCCATCATCCATCCATCATCCATCCATCCATCATCCATCCATCTATCCCTCATCCATCATCCATCCATCATCCATCCATCATCCATCCATCCATCATCCATCCATCCATCCATCCATCCATCCATCCATCCATCCATCCATCCATCCATCCCATCCATCATCCATCCATCATCCATCCATCATCATCCATCCATCCATCCATCCATCCATCCATCCATCCATCCACCCCCCCCCCCAGCATTATTTTTCCAGCTCCTCCTGAGAATCCCAAAACTTCCCAGTTTTCCGTAAACGAACACCTAAAACCCTTCATGTGTGTTTGTGTGTGCGTTTTCCAGATTACATCTTCCAGAGGTGTAAAATGAGGAAGGCGCTCGGATTAAACCTCGGACGGTTTGGCGACCCTTTTTGTCGCGATTCATTTTCTATCGCAAAGACCTCCATCACACACACACACACACACACACACACACACACACACACACACACACACACACACACACACACACACACACACACACACACACACACACACACACACACACACACACACAGGCAGTGCAGGTGTGCGCTCACCTCCCATAATCACACCAGGTGCATTGTTGCGCTGAGAAAATCCTGATTACTGGTGTTTGTGTGTGTGTGTGTGTGTGTGTGTGTGTGTGTGTGTGTGTGTGTGTGTGTGTGTGTGTGTGTGTGTGTGTGTGTGTGTGTGTGTGTGTGTGTGTGTGTGTGTGTGTGTGTGTGTGTGTGTGTGTGTGTGTGTGTGTGTGTGTGTGTGTGTGTGTGTGTGTGTGTGTGTGTGTGTGTGTGTGTGTGTGTGTCTGTGTGTGTGTGTGTGTGTCTGTGTGTGTGTGTGTGTGTGTGTGTGTGTGTGTGTGTGTGTGTGTGTGTGTGTGTGTGTGTGTGTCTGTAGGTTAGTGAAAGATTGCTGTGGATGTAGATAAGAGGATTAGGGTGGAATTAGTGTCATTCCTCTATCGCCGCGAGGAATAGATTCATATCGATTTTAATCAGAGGAAGAGAGATCCACAGAGTCGCAGATGAAGCAGACGGCGCGGCGGAGAGGAGACGTGAATGGACCGAGTGGACGGAGGGCAGCAGGTTCCCGGAGACCACCGTCGTCGTCGGCGACGCCGGGATGCTGAGCTGCAGACTGAGGAGCTGCGCGACCACGTGCTGCTGCAGAGGTTCATGCATGTGAGAGAAAACCTCCCTCATGTTCCTGAATCCTTCTGAGGTCCCGCCGACGTCCCGCAGCTCTCTGGTTCAGGAAACGCCCGGCCGCCGTGGGATGTTCGACCAGAACCGCCAGCGATAGTCGGCCGGTCGGTTTCCGGACGGGTTCCACGCCGGAGACCTGGAGGTGGAGCAGCGGCGGGGGGCGGGGGGAGAGCGGCCGGCATGCTGCCGGTGTGTCGCTTCTGGCGGGGAAACCTGTGAAACATGAAGGTGGACCTGCTGACTTGCTTGGCTCTGGCCGCGGCCAGCTTGGTCGCCATGGTGACCGGCGCTCGCAGCTCAAACCGGAGGAAGCACAAGGAGGTCTTCCTCGGGGAGAACAGCAAGTTCAAGTTTGGAGGGTGAGACGAACGCACACACACACACACACACACACACACACACACACACACACACACACACACACACACACACACACACACACACACACACACACACACACACACACACACACACACACACACACACACACACACACACACACACACACTTTGCGTCACTTTGTACATTATTTCCTCATTATGACCATTTTTAGCAACAAAACATTGAATGCACTTCAATCCACGTGTTTTATATTTGTACATTCAGCGGAAATGGAAAATATTTTAAACAATGTAAAGTTTTTATTTGGCTCAGGTGAAAATCTTCAGATCTTTCTGGAGAGAATTATACTGAAACAGAAATGAGATATTTCCATCTTTTGACTTTTTGAGGTTTGACTGGTTTTCTTTCAGTCACATTATCTGCAACCATTTAAAGGCACCGACCGGAGAATTATCTCCTCCAGCTGTTTATCTGTCAAACCTAATATTTGTATATCATTTTATTTCTGCAGCTCATCTACTGACATAATTACCTCATAAAGTAGATATGGCTAATGTGTGGCCAGCTAGCATTTTCTAATTAACACTGAACCGAGGCTGATGGGAGCTTTTTTTTAATTCCTTTCGACATTAAAGCACCAAAATTATTAAAAAATGACTGAGTTTATTCCGGGTAAAAATCCGGGGCAGGAAGCTTTATGTAGTTCAGCGTTGGCTGATGTCGGTGTCTGTCTGGAAGCTCTGATTTAACGAACCCTTTACATGAAGAGGTTCCCTTCGGTTCGATGACTTTCACTTCCCTGTTTCCCTGAAGGTGAGAAGGAAATTTCAGTTCTACAAGTGTGTTGCTTTTAGAATAAATGAAGGTGTTGAGAAGTGCTGTGGTGGATTTCCCCCGGCGGTTGGATTATTTTCACTTTAACGCAAGTTTTATTTTCATTCAAAGAGGAGGAACTTGTTTTTGTGGTTTTGACCTATTCTAGTTTAAAGTAAAAGAGATCTCCCACTGCGGGGGGGGCATGTTTTTATTCTCAAAAGTTACAAAGGAAAAGAGCATGCTGGGAAATGCAAAGTGGAGGAGCCGAAGGCAAATTTGTGCACCAGGGCCGATCACAATGTGACTCTGCAGCGCGCACGTCCACTGAAAACTTGGCCTGCTTTCATCACAACATGATTGAACTTGATTTTTAAGAAAAGACATTTAAAAAAAACAAAACTAAAACATTTTAAAAACCCTCACAAAGTATGTAATGGGATTACAGCTGTCCGACCGTGTGAACTCCAGACCGGTTAAGAAGTTGTGATAATATTACTGGATCCATATTTGATTAAACACATGAGTCAGAAGTCTTAATTTAATCCTCTTCGTTAGTCGCAGCAGGCGCCAGCTGACGTGTGTGTCGCAACCCTGAGAAACAATAAAACCTCTGATCAACACGTGTAACGTCCCGACCCAGCCCTGCGGGGTTTGATTGACAGGCGATCTCTGGGAATCAACGATGAAAAGTAGAGCAGCACAGAAATGGCTCAGCGTGGCTCTTTTAAAGGAGCGATACGCCGGTTTCTCTCTCGTCCTGCCGTGAACCGAGCCGACGTGTCGAAACGTCCTCTGTTAAAAAGGCCCGCTGGGACGTTTCCAAGTCATTAATTCTAATTAATCGTCAGCCGGCGTCACTCAGAGATCGTTTAGTCGGAGAACAGCAGGTCAGGCAGAACTGGGGCAACATGCAAACACTTCAAAACATATGGAAACGTGAGGTAGTCGGTAAACAATGAAGGAAGACTGTTTTTAAATGGAGATTTAATCAACATCTGCTTCAAAACCAGTCAAATTAACTTCAATAATTAACGTTATTTCTGTTTTGGCCTCCAAACTGTTTAAAAACTGGACTTACCGAACCCTGTATGATAAAATGTTACTTCTGATTGAGGGAAACTCGCTTCATCAGCACTTTGTGAATGTTTTTGTGATGTTTTGTGTCTTTAACGTCCATTATTTGTGAGACGATGCTTGAAAGGGTGATAAAATATTATTTTCAACTTTAATCAGTTTAATTTATATCAGATGGTTCAATTAAACTAAATGAACCAGTTTTACTGAAAGTGCTTCCCTTAAAATGCTTAAATTAGGCTTGTGTGTGTGTGTGTGTGTGTGTGTTTACCTGCTCATGTCTTCTATCTTTATGAGGACCAAACGTCTCCAGCAGTGATTGAAAATTAACTCGTGAAGTATCAAATATTTAAAAAAATTATATCGTAAAAATAAAGAGAGTGTAATCAGGAAACTGCTCTTAAAGTATTAAAAGTGAAAATACGTTATAATATATTATATCTGATCAATTTAAATCATAAACTACTGTGCAAACAGCATTTGACACTTTTGACATTTTACAGCTGTTGAGGTAGAATTCATTTATCAACTGTTTTTATATCAGAATTTCATCATGAATTCATCTGCTTATTATTTTCTTGATTCATCAACTAAAATCTGAAAATAATGAGAATTGTCATTCAGGGAATTTTACTCAGCTTTATGTGTCTGTACTGTTGGCTCGTTTATTTTATAGTAAATTTATATGTTTTATCTCAGCAATCTTAATTTGTAAAGTGACCAGTAGCTGAAGTATTTGCTTCAGTGGTGTAAAATATTAAATGTCATAAAATGAAAAATACCTCAGATTTGTTCTGAAGTACTTTTTCACCACCGGCCTCCAGAACAAAAACGATTTTAGATTTTTAATTTCCAAAGTGAATGGATTTTAATTTCTGATCTGAAACACTGAATTAAAAGTGGTCCGACTTCCCGTCTGCTGCTGATTTCTGTCCATGAAATTAGCTTCAGCTTGAGATTAGTGTTAAATGTGGTTTGTTTGGGGGGATTGTGGCGTGTGCGTGATTCAAGGTTAATTTAAGGGATTACGGGAATTGGGATTTGGCTCAACTTATTTTTTGACCTCACAATAATAGAGTGAGAAATTTGTGTGTGTGTGTGTGTGTGTGTGTGTGTGTGTGTGTGTGTGTGTGTGTGTCACTTTCAAAGAGGCTTTTCATCCGTCGGCAGAGAAAATCTCAAACACTCTTCACCTGAGGAAGAACGTCTTATCTTAGTTTTTTCCGGACATTTCAACCACGTGTCCTGGTTTTTCTTCATCAGGGGAATTTGCTCCATTTGCGTCCTCTACGTAATCCAGTGGTTTAAATTTCCCCTGATACACAACCGCTTATTATTACGTGACTGAAATGATATACTGAGCTCATGTAATATTATCTCCATGACAACCTCTGATGAAGGTCACAGGTTGTGGCTGAACGAAGCGGAAAAATAACCAGGAAGGTGAATCACAGGATAAAAATTCAGCGATTTCATTTAAAGTCCAAAATCTCTCAATAAACCCGAATCCATGATACAAGTTACTTTATGTCTCATTGGAGCCATTTTGAGTCTCTTCTTGGTCACTTTGTGTGTCTTTGTGGTAGTTTGTGTCTCTTTCTGGTAGTTTGTCTCTTTCTGGTAGTTTGTGTCTATTTGTGGTAGTTTCTGTGTCTTTGTGGTAGTTTGTGTCTCTTTGTGGTAGTTTGTTTCTCTTTGTGGTAGTTTGTGTCTTTGTGGTAGTTTGTGTCTCTTTGTGGTAGTTTGTGTCTCTCTGTGGTAGTTTGTTTCTCTTTGTGGTAGTTTGTGTTTCTTTGTGGTAGTTCGTGTATCTTTGTGGTAGTTTGTGTATCTTTGTGGTAGTTTGTGTATCTTTGTGGTAGTTTGTGTTTCTTTGTGGTAGTTTGTGTATCTTTGTGGTAGTTTGTGGTAGTTTGTGTATCTTTGTGATAGTTTGTCTGTTTGTGGTAGTTTGTCTGTTTGTGGTAGTTTGTGTATCTTTGTGATAGTTTGTCTGTTTGTGGTAGTTTGTCTGTTTGTGGTAGTTTGTGTTTTCAGTTGATGATAAACTTTCTTCTTTTCCAGGAATCAGAATCACAACTTTAAATGTGCACATGTTGTCATGTGTTTCCCAGTAAAGCTGTTACATAATATCATGTGACTCCTGGTAAACATACAAGTCTCATTAGATGTTGTTTGAGCGTCGGACTCCCAGCAGCAGTTCGTCGGTCCTGCAGCACAGGTTTGTTCAGCGGAGTAATAAACTGCTTCGTGTGGACGCGTGCATGTGTTGTTTGCTCATGGAGCCGCGCCTTTGATTAAGGTTATGGTTTCAGCAGGATGAGAGCGGGTTGGGGGGGGGGGGGGGGGGATTGTGTTTTCACTAATCAAAACCTGCAATTACAGCCTTAATATAACCAATCAGTCACCACAATGTGTGTGTGTGTGTGTGTGTGTGTGTGTGTGTGTGTGTGTGTGTGTGTGTGTGTGTGTGTGTGTGTGTGTGTGTGTGTGTGTGTGTGTGTGTGTGTGTGTGTGTGTGTGTGTGTGTGTGTGTGTCGTCCCTGCAGGCGTATCGACCACAAACTGAAGAAGCAGGACAGCACCAAAACACTGCTCATAAAAAGTGAACAACTGCTGAGGATCGAGGAGCACGACTTCGCCATGAGGCCGGGCTTCGGAGGTCAGACACACACACACACACACACACACACACACACACACACACACACACACACACACACACACACACACACACACACACACACACACACACACACACACACACACACACACACACACACACACACACACACACACACGCACACACACACACACACACACACTCACCGTCAAACAGACAAAGGCACTCCTCATTTCGTCTCTGCCCACCCGATGATTTTAATCCACTCACTCACACGTCGCCTCACAGACAAAATCGCTCCTCGTCTCCTGCTGATGATGCGTACGCGGTGGTTTGATGATGTGATGATGGGCACTGGGTCACCCAGACAACGGATGTGTCAAATCCAAAATCACCAGCACTGACCCAGATTACACCGACGAGTGGCAGCAGGAGTGTGTGTGTGTGTGTGTGTGTGTGTGTGTGTGTGTGTGTGTGTGTGTGTGTGTGTGTGTGTGTGTGTGTGTGTGTGTGTGTGTGTGTGTGTGTGTGTGTGTGTGAGAGCACATATTAATGTATCTGAAGAACAACAGGACTCTGTGTGCTCACCCAGATGTGATTGTGTATCTTTTTTGCAATATAATGAGTGCCCCAGTGTGTGTGGGTGTGTGTTGTGTGAGTCGGGAGGGAGGGGGGGGGGGGGGGGGGGGGGGGGGGGGGGGGGGGTGTTCGTGTGCATTAATCTGGATTATATTCCAGGTCTGCAGCAGATGGACGGGTGGGAAACAAAACCGACGTCTGAAATGAAGATCATCACGATCGGACACACAACAAAACATTCACGCAAAAAGGCCAAACGTTTCCTTCATGGGCCTCGTGGATTAAAACGTTACGAACGATCTGAACCTCTTAGAAACGCTTTATGAGCATCGCTGTGTCCCAATTAAAGGGGAATTCCACCTCGTCCAATCAGCGTTGAGCGTTTTATTGACTTTAAGCGGTTTGTTTTGGTGAGATGTTTCAGCCACAGTTTGAGGAATGATCATTTCTCAGTATCTGGTGGAAATCCAGCCAGGAATGTGCGAAGTAATGAAACTTGGAACGTTTTTAATCGTCTTCGCCGTTTACATTCTCCGGGATAAATGACCATTAAACTGAAAGACCGACATTTAAAGGGTTAAATTAGGATGAAAGGTGTCCGGATGTTTCTGAGCCTTGAAACAGAAGGAAACTTTAAAGTTATTCACACAGCACTTTTGGAAAAGTTTTATTTTTAATTGTTTTTTTTTAGTCTGAAGCCACCTGCGTTGAATAAATGAAGACGCTGCACATTTTACCGTCTGACAGTTTTCAGGATCCAGGATCGGAGCTTTGATCTCCACCCCGTCCTTGAGGCTTTTAAACACGCTGTTTATCGTCATTATTTTCACGACCGCAAGAAGCCGCGCGGCATGAAAATGTAAACACGGGGTCGTTTTAAGTGTTCGAACAGACAATGCTGTCGTTTTTCTGGTGCTGACAGTCTCTTCCTTTCATTCTTCCAGCGATCTGATCGTATCAGACGCTCCTCTTCACTTTCAAAGGTTTATTTTAAAGGTTTATTTCCCCTTTTTTTTTTCTTCGACCTGTAAACCTTGAAATGAAGTCCTTTTTTCTTTCCCGTGACTTTTTGGTCCACGCTCTCGCTGCCACCGTATCTCGGCCTCGGTGGTCGGTGGGCGTCTCTGTGGTCCCGCTTGACCTTCAGGGTGGGGACAACACAAGCAGGACTGTCTGCCCCGCGGCCCTGCGGCATTTCCACCCACTATAATTTTACATGGAGGGAAATCTCAGCATTTCTTCTCCCTCTCAGATAAACCTATAGCTGCTGTGTGTTTATGTGTGTTGTGTGTGCGTGCGTGTGTGTGTGTGTGTGTGTGTGTGTGTGTGTGTGTGTGTGTGTGTGTGTGTGTGTGTGTGTGTGTGTGTGTGTGTGTGTGAGATCCCATCCTCAGACGCTCCCCCAGAGTCCAGAAATACTCGGTGGGACATTTTCTCGCCATGTTTCTATATCCAGGTCAACCTTTAACTTAAATGAAGCCCATCAAACTCTCAAAGTTCCCATCGGGACACTTTGAGACGCCGTCATACCAAATGTTTGATTTACTTCTGCTGGCAGCCGGCAGAAAGCGCGGGTTTATTTCAGCCGCTGTGACCTCACTTGGTCTGAAGTTTCAGGTGACCAGCGTAGTTTGTGTCGGCTCGTCCAAAATAACAAGATGGCGGCGGCTGAAAATCTGAACCGGAGGCTTCAGGACGTCAGTTTACAAACCGACGGGTGACGTCGCGGCTCGTCGCCGCTTCACACGATTCGGAGACCCAAACTACATCCCGCCTGAGACTGTGAGGTTTCAGAAAGGTCGTCTGTGATGTAAATACCAAGAAAAACCACCGGCGGCCTCTTCGGAGGTTTTATAAATAAAGCAGCGAACGTCGTGGCTGCCTCCTCGTCCGTATGGATTCTGTAGTCTGACGTTCATTTTGTCCGAAAGCCGCCCAGAGAATCACCTCTTAATCCCCCCCCCCCCCCCCCCCGTGCTGTGGCTGCCGAGCGGGCGGAGAGTCAAACCGTGACGTGCAGCGCTGATGGAGGCTCCACACAAACATCCCGCCACCTCAAAGCTGCATAACGCTGCTTATGATTGCATGAATTGATCCATCTGCAGCGGTTTTTGTTTCGGGGATTAAAACAACTCGTTCTGAACCGCAGAGCGCTCAAAACGTTTCGGGGACAGAAGCGGTTTCGACTTCAAAGCAGCGCCGGGCGACATTTTTTATGTTTAGTTGGGTAAAAAAAAAAAAAAATCACAGCAGCTCTGTGACTCAAAATCTGTGAAACTCAGAAATCCAGCCAACTTCTAAAAAGAGAGAATCATTAGCAGCCGTGTTAGCTCGCCGCTGTCCGTCACAAAACACGCCCCCCTCACGACATTAACACCACACTGGAGATGCGACGCCCTCAGGCTGCTCACAGAGTTTCTGTTTTTGGTGAAACAGGCTGAGCAGGAACACTCAGGAAGCTAATTTATAAATGAAAGACTCCTGCAGCAGTAAAACTCCTCCCAAGGTTCAGCTGATGAGAAAAAAAGAGGAGGAGGATCAAAATGCCGTCATTGAACTTGTGTTGCAGAATAGTTCCTCTTCTCTGGTGATTTACATGACGCTGTGTCTCACAGCGAAAGTACTTTCACTGGAAATGCAACTCATTCACGAGAATCCAAACTCCTGCAAATCTTTCTGCTTTTTGTTTTAGAAAAATTCTCCTCTGAGCAGAAAAACCGCCCCGAGTCTGCAGCATCGTCCCGTCGGTCCTCCGGCGTCTCAGATGCGTGTTGACGTCGAAGCTCCTGCGTCTAAACTCGGCCTCCTTCTGCACGTGTCTCTATAAAAAAAAAAACTCGCCTCATGCCTGAAACATCGTCTGACCGGTGTGACGTGAGAAAAGGAAAGCAGTGGAGAGGAGACGGAGGCTGACCTTCTGTTTCAGGTTTTTCCCACCTTGTCCACGTTGTCGGGGCGACGCTAAATGTTGACTCTGCGCCGCTGGTGGTTTTTCACCCGTCGCTGCGGCGGGAGCTTTATGGTTCCTGGCTGTCAGATGAACTTCATTAAGTAAAGTGTTTATTGAGCTGCCGGCCTGCTAACATTCAAGCTAAAGTAACACTCTTAAAAAAAACAAAAAAAACACACCCCTTACTTTTTAGTTTTTTTTTCCTATTTGCTGTCCTCGAGAGTGAAAAGAGGAATGTAACTCGGTAAACCACGTCCAGACGGAGGTCACCAGCAAAACCCAAACCAGCAGACATGGTTTGGCGATTTGGAGGTCAAATAGAAATAGAATATAAATAGAAAGAAAAGGTGTTTTCAGTTCACTGAGGTCACTTTTTCAAAAAGTCTTCACCCACTCTCATCTCTACCAACATGCTGCGAAATGGAACCAAAGCTACAAAACACAACTCGGCCTGAAAGCTGATTAGTGAACAAGTCTTTGGTTCTCCTCAACACCAGGGTCTGAAAACTGCAGTTCCTCGAGCGGCCACTTGAGGCTCCAAAAGTCAATCAGTCCTTGTAAAACCTCCGTTTTAAACTTTACAGTAGAAATAAACTGCCTGCTTCTAAAAACGTATTTTGGTTGCTGAAGCTACCAACAACTGTACGAATTTTTATAGATCTGCCTGCAGGTTTGAGCTTTATTTGGCTCCGCCCACACAAACCTTTTTTGCCCTTTTTTGGGGGGGGTCAGCTGGAAGTACCGCGCCGCCGCCATGGCGACGGCCGGAGACACATGGAACAACCGCTCTCGAGGCTACGTCTACGTCTCCACTCCAGATCGACTGACATCCAGACGCCACTTTGACTTTGCGACGTGCTTTTGAATTTAGCCCAGTTTAAATGCCGACGACCAAAACGGGCTCTCGGAGTGAAGGTCAAAGGTCAAAGGTCAAGCCGGTGGGTGTTCTTCCTGTTCACTCACTCTTAAACTTGCAACACGACCTCCAAAGAAACAGAAACGTTGGAAACTGAAGGGAAATCACTGTTGATGCTTGTGGTCGCAGCAGAAATGGAGTGTGTGTGTGTGTGTGTGTGTGTGTGTGTGTGTGTGTGTGTGTGTGTGTGTGTGTGTGTGTGTGTGTGTGTGTGTGTGTGTGTGTGTGTGCGCAGGCTGCAGCGGAGGATGAATCCTAAAATTAGCAGCGTAGATTCACGGAGAAGAACAAGACCACTGAACATGACAAATGTCGGTTACCGGGCAGACGAGCGTGGTGGAAAAGCTCCTTCCTGGAGTTTGTCAGGTCGTGATTGCAGAGCAAACAAAGAGCGAGCGCCACTGATTGAGGGATTTGTGCCGCTTGACTATTTTCTGCTGTGTTTGTGTGAACAAATCAGGTTGTTCGGGTTTAGTGGTCAAACAAGCTTAATCTGCTAATGAGGCGGATAGAGGAGGAGGGAGGGGGGGGGCGATGAAGACGAGGATGTCGCAAGCCACAGTGAGTTTTTCAGCTCGGAAACAAAGGATGCTCTGAGAATAGAAGTGACTGAAAGTGACTCTGATGTAATCAGTTTAATTTGATTTGCACCAGTTTTTTTTTTCCAAATGTTGATAAATATTTCCAAAGTTAGACTCGTGTTGGAGAAGAAAAGGCCTCTCAGTCTGTAGGGAAGTTCACCCACTCCTTGTTTCTTGGCAAATATTGACAAATCGGTTAAGTGCCCACACATTTTCAAAGAGTCATTCATTTTACTCCCCCTTTAAAATGTGGTCGGCACATTTAAGTTTGAAAACCTGTTTTTTTTTTTTATGGGTTTATTTTCAGTTTAAAGTGAATTTTTGAAAAATCTGAGGCTTCACTGTATTCTGCTTGAAGATACGAGTTTGTGGGGTGATTTGAGCAGCCACTTCTATTGAATTTATTTTGCTTTAATAAAAACATTATATGAGGTGAAAATGTTGTTTTATTTCAACATGCTGTAGTTGTACTTTTTACCCCTCGTGGCTCCACTTATCTTTTAATGGGGACGAGTTGAAGCCAAGACACCACGTTTTTTCTTTTTTTGAAAACTGTTTATTTTAGATCCATAGTAATTATTCCCGGGGATGCACATCTTGAAATATTTTAGTTGGAGACATTATTGTGATGGCTTCAATTTAAAGACACCTCAAAATAATAACAGGCTCAAATCCGCCGGCTCGACGCCGTGTTGTTCTGGGACTTTAAAACTGACTGTGGATTTATCTTCTTATCTTTTTTTCTTGTAGCGACTATTTTCTTTGTAAATATGTAAATAAAGACAGAATGCGATGATTTGCAAATGTAACCCCACATTTAATTTTAATTTTTTTTTTTACCAAAGACAACTTATCAAATGTTGAAACTGAAAATGTTATTATTTTATGAAAGATATATGCTCATTTTACATTTGATGCCAGCAACACGTCTCAAAACAGTTGGGATAGGTGCACATTCACCGTTGTGTTGCACTGTGCCCTAATAACATGCTGGATGGTCCCTCTCCTCTTTACACCACAGGATGTAGCGTCCATAATCATTTTGATTTGTCAGACCACAGGACAGTTTTCGATGAACTGTGTTTACAGACAGTTTTTTTCAGAAGAGTTCCTGAAGCCATGCAGTGATTTCCACTGCAGAATCTGGTTTTAATGCCGCCAATAATTAATAGATAAATAAATAGTTTTCAGCCTTTGTATTTTGCGTAGTCATTGTCGGCGTGGTGTGTAAATATTGTCGAACCATACACAGTAATTCTTCACTGATTGTTTGGTGAACTATACGCTGTCTGTCAGGCAAGTTCACGACCTGAAACACAAAGAAAGGGTTGAATGTTTGCAGCTCTGCAATGACAATAATTTATCGGTTTGAACTGTTGACTTCAGAACTAATGACGTTCCCTGTCGGCGTTTCAGGTTCAGCCATCCCGGTGGGCATCGACGTGCAGGTGGAGAGCATCGACAGCATCTCGGAGGTCAACATGGTGAGTTCACGTCCAGGTCCCACGACTGATAACCATCCAGAGGTTTTCTGGTAAACATGTCAGAGAAGCTGATCTGTACTCTCGCTGAAACCCGGCAGAGCCTCCTGTTTGAGGGATAAAAACCCTTTCAGAGATGTCTTTAATGCATCGATGTCCCTTCCTGTCGGTTCAGCGCCGCCTGGTTTGTGACCTCTCGAGTGGCCTGCTTTGAATTCGGCTCGCCTCTTTTCTCTGAAGTTCCTCCAGCCAGAAAGAGATAGATAGTGGAGAGGAGGGCGTTGCCATGGCAGCCTGAACAGGGAACGATGGAAGTCCGCTTCGTGTGGTCCCCCCTCCCCCCCCCCAGTTCAGACTCCACAAAACAGACTGTTCAAATTCATTTTCCAACATCAACAGAATTTAAAGATGTTGGTTTTTTTTCCGTCTTAATATTTTCCTGGAAACAATATGTTATCAATAGTGATCAAATAAAACAAACTGAGATATCTTTGAAAAACAATCAACAGCAGGAAAACAAAGAAACAGTGATGATTATACACAAAGATAAAACTCCACGAACACACTTCCTCCGCTGTGTGTGCGTCCTGCAGGACTTCACCATGACTCTGTACCTGCGTCACTACTGGAAGGACGAGCGGCTGGCCTTCCCGTCCCGCAACAACCAGAGCAGGACGTTCGACTCGCGGCTGGTGAAGAAGATCTGGGTCCCCGACGTCTTCTTCGTCCACTCCAAGCGCTCCTTCATCCACGACACCACCATGGAGAACATCATGCTGCGGGTCTACCCCGACGGGAACATCCTCTACAGCGTCAGGTACGCCAGCGCCGACCATAAGTCATGAGTCATCACGTAAAAGCAGGTGTGATTGGTTAAAAAAAGTTATTTATCGGTGAAAGCTCCGAGGTTTAAACATAAATAAATAATTTGAAAGGAAAGGAAATATTAAAGTGATGCTCAAATAAAAAATAAAAAAACAGAGACTCTGAAAAGTTTCTAATAACTTTCTTCAAACAAAACCTGACTTTGCACTCTGTAAAGTAAAGTAAAAATCACAGGGAGTCAGTAACCCTGTTCCTGTGTGTGTGTGTGTGTGTGTGTGTGTGTGTGTGTGTGTGTGTGTGTGTGTGTGTGTGTGTGTGTGTGTGTGTGTGTGTGTGTGTGTGTGTGTGTGTGTGTGTGTGTGTGTGTGTGTGTGTGTGTGTGTGTGTTTCAGGGTCACGGTGACAGCGCTCTGCTCGATGGACTTCAGCAGCTTCCCTCTGGACACACAGAACTGCTCGCTGGAGCTGGAGAGCTGTGAGCCACACACACACACACACACACACACACACACACACACACACACACACACACACACACACACACACACACACACACACACACACACACACACACACACACACACACACACACACACACACAGTACACACAGTACACACAATATACACGATAAACATGACAACTCAAAACTCAAAACACCACATTGACTGCAGAGACGACATCTCCTCTCAGTTCTGGTTATTCCGCTGTTTTTGCATGACACTGAACACCTCTCTGTCTCTGTCTCTGTCTCTGTCCTTCTGTCTCTCTCTCTAGATGCGTACAATGAGAACGACCTGATGCTCTACTGGAAGAACGGGAACGACTCTCTGAGGACGGACGAGATCGTCTTGTCTCAGTTCTTCATCGAGCACTTCCACGCCTCCAACGGCCTGGCTTTCTACAGCAGCACCGGTGTGTGTGTGTGTGTGTGTGTGTGTGTGTGTGTGTGTGTGTGTGTGTGTGTGTGTGTGTGTGTGTGTGTGTGTGTGTGTGTGTGTGTGTGTGTGTGTGTCTGTGTGTGTGTTTTAATATGACGATGCTTCAGTTCATCCATCAGCTGGGATTTAAAATGTGGCTTTAAAGACCGAAACCAGAAGACTTTGGAGCAGATCAACTCCTGTTGTTGTAAAGAGACACGTTTGAACATCTCTGTCTCTTGGTGTCAGGTTGGTACAATCGTCTCTTCATCAACTTCATCCTGCGGCGGCACATCTTCTTCTTCATGCTGCAGACCTACTTCCCCACGATGCTGATGGTCGTCCTCTCCTGGGTCTCCTTCTGGATCGACAGGAGGGCCGTTCCCGCTCGAGTGTCTCTGGGTAACACGCACATTTAACTCATCTTAAACAGAATCAGTACGAGAGCAGACGCCAATCAGAAGGAGACGTGTGGAGGTCGGCGGGAGATAAACACCCGGAACGATGACAACTACACAAAACAGGAAATAGAAACACTGAAACCTGAATAAACAGAAAACACAACCTTAAGTCCGGTGTGACGGTATCTGAGTGTATATCGATCCTTTAAGTCCAGTCTGCACCAAACTTCATGTGTTATTTGAGGGATTTTAGATGAACTGAGCTCCTACATGAAGTTTCACAGGTCATGTTTGTGCTCTTCCTCCTGCAGGGATGACCACCGTGCTCACCATGTCCACCATCATCACAGGAGTGTCCTCCTCCATGCCGCAGGTCGGTTCACACGCCTGCGTGTCTCGGGATGGATGTGAAGATCTTATTGATTATTATTATTGATGTCTTAAATCAGACGGGCGGAGGAGCGTTTACGGTCAGAGCGATGAGACTCTGCAGCTCAAGACAATGTTGCTTTACGATAATAATAATAATAATAATAATAATAATAATAATAATAATAACAACATGTATTTGTATGGCATCTTTTATACAAGAAATGCAGCTCAAAGTGCTTTATGAAAATTACGTGTAGTGTTCCACATAAAAACAGATATAAAGAAACATTGAAAAAAATATAGAAAAGAAATTGAATGCATGAAATTAAACACAATACAAAATATTGATGAAATAGAACAGAGTTAAAATACACAACAAAAGTTGGGACACTGTAAAATGCAAATAAAAACAATGTGAGGCATTATGATGATTGATAAACGACAACAAACCAACTAACTTTATGACATTAAAATCCCTCAAAGAAACAAAACAGGTAGCTTAAAACTTTGTATGTATGTATGACACATGTTAACCACGTGTTGCAACATACGATAACATGGAGAAAATATGTGGAAAAGTTTTCACAAATGTCAAGTCATAAAATACATTTTAAATATTTTAAATTAATTAATTTTACAACATTTAAACTTCATTTGATCAAATAGGAACCCGAAAAATATTTCTTATAAAAAATGGAATTGAATAAATATATATAACTCCTCCTGCACAAATGATGCAACACGATTGGTGGGAGGATGTTTTGGATTAACACACAAATGCAAAAAAACAAAATATTTAGAATTTCTTTTCAGTTAAAGGGCCTGTTTAATATTTTTTAATCATACATGACTTAAGTTTATAAAAAAATAAGAGCATGTCTCATTGTACAAAGAAAAAAAAATCAAAATAACAGAGAAAAGGAAAGATAAACATGTGTCCGTGTACGTGATGTTGTCCAGGTGTCGTACGTGAAGGCGGTGGACATCTACCTGTGGACCAGCTTCCTGTTTGTCTTCCTGTCCGTGATCGAGTACGCGGCGGTGAACTACTTCACCACTCTGGAGGAGATGAGGAAGATGAAGAGAGGGAAGGTCAGCGCAGAGGAGAGAAGGGATTATTGCACCACACGGCAGCACACAGACGCCACGGAGAGGACAAGCACCACCTTCACACAAGCACCACCTTCACACAGAACCCATGGTTCACTCAACGTCTCCCTCTGGTGGCCGGACAGAGACATTACACCTGAGTGTAAACCGAGGGCCTGCAGCTCAATTAGTTTAGTCTTTAATTTCACATCACTGTGTTGATTTTAATGCACAAGTCTAATGTAGCTGCTTAATCAAAAGAAAAAGACAATCAACTGATTGTTTCAGTCACATTTTTCCAGCAAAACCTTCATAAATTCTCTGGTTTCAACGTTTGCTAAATACCTTTCTGTGGTTTTCAGCTTGTCGTTAACTGTCAGTCCGTAGTGTACAGTGGTATTATCATTATTAGATTTAAAGGCCATCAAAATGTCTCCAAAATCCTCCACACGTCACCTGAGGTTGTACGAACGTGGATAAACTGATTTTTGTGTTGTTGGAGGAGAAACTTGAACGTAAACAACGCTCAGCTTGATTGACAGCAGCGTGTTCTCCTTCTGTGTTTCAGATCCTGTCCACCTTCAACGCCAGCCAGGCGATGGCCTACGACGGCTGTTTCCACGACGATGAAATGGAGCTGACTCCGTTCCCTCGGATGGCGCCCAACTTGACCTCTGACCCCCTCGCCACGCCGACCCAAACCCCGGACACCCGGCCGACGGAAGGGACGCGCCTCCGCCGGCAGCGCTCGGTCCGGGAGAACATGGACCTGCTGATCAGCAACAGCTACATGATCGACTCGTACTCGCGCCTCGCCTTCCCGCTGTCCTACGTGCTCTTCAACACCATCTACTGGAGCCTGTACTCCTGATCCGGCCCGCCACCTTCCCCCACCAACTCTGGAGCCCTCTGCAGAGTCCTGGTGCCGAGGCGGGGAGCAGGTTGGAGGATGGAGGAGGTGGGTGGGGTTCATCGACCGTTGATGACCGGAGCTTCATCACTTGTTACGTTCTTTGCCAGAGAGATTGAGATGAAAACACTGGAGACCTTCGGGCTGAGCAGGAACTCTGTTAATCCTCCAGGTATTCGTCTCAGGCTTAAATCCTGACGGTCCTCTTAATGTCAACTCGCTTCTTCTTTTGTTTTTGGATCATTTCTATGTGTGTCTCTTTTCTTTCTCACCGTGATCTAAAGCTCAGAGCTATTATTTCTGACTGCTGTTGTTGCTTCCTTTTTCCATTTCTGTAGCCACGAGGAAAAACTAAATTAGAGTCAAAGTCATGTGAAAATTGGATTTTTTTTTTTTTTCAAATAAAACCTCCTTTATTCTTTTGATGAAGTATGTGATTGGAGCAAACCAACTACTGTACATGTATTTTTCTTTTCATTAAAGCAACATTAATGACATAATGACAACCTCCCTCCTCGGCTCCTGTAGGAACATGGCGGGCTCCTTGGAGGAGGACCCGCTCTCCACGTAGGTATAAAAGGCTTATTCTAAAATAACAAAAATTATTTTGTGATTACAAAAACGTGCAATTTCTGCAATTGTACTGCAATTTTACAGCAAAAAAAGTCACTTAAAACTCTGCAAGTTATGTCTGGAGTATTTATTTCTAAGTATTTTTACAGTGCGGTGTCCTTTATGTGTCCCGTTATTCAAGGGGTAAAAAAAAAATTAAGTAAAATACGTTTTTTTTTTAGTTTTTTTTTTTTAGCTAATAATTCCGTATACAAATCTCAACATCAGCTATTAAATTGTGATTGTTTATTTTTATTTATTTTGCTTCTTTATAGGGATACTTTAATCGCTGTTATGTTAAAAACATTTTTTTTTAAAAAGATACGTTTTTAAGCTTAAATTATTTTTAATGTTTTTACGTAGAGTTTCCATGGCAACCAGGGTTTTACGTAGAGCTGGTAGTGTAACGTTGGCGGACGGTTTTCAAGGTAGCGACCGAGGAGAGGGGTCGCCAAAAAAACACGCCCGGAAGAGTGCCCGAAATCCGGCCTGACCTCGGCCCAGCAGAGCGGACAGGTGACAGGTGAGTTCAGACCCAGTTACACAAAAATAAACACGCCAGACTTTAGCGCTTTTTTTTAAAGCTTTTTAGCGAGGAAAACAAAAGACCGCGTCCGGTAGAGATGAGCTAGCGGTAACCGTTAGCCTCCTCACCGTTGTTAAGTGTTCGGTTTGTGGACGTTAACCGGGGTAAGTTCACGGTAACTCGGTGGTTCATCAACCACAGGCTGCTTCTTTCTTTTTTTTTACCCCCCCACTGAAATGCCTGACAACCCGGAAGATTAGAAGCTCTGCTAACTTGTACATTTACATTTTTAGTGTGTTTACTGGAAGTTTTCCGGCTACGAAGTTTGTGTTTTAACGGTGAGTTTCTACCGGAGAACCGGCACGGTAACCGCTCACAAACGGGCCTGACGCGACCTCACCTGACCACAGGGATGTTTTTACAGACTGAAGTTTTACCACAAATGTCCGTTGAAAAAAATTAAAAATAAAAAATGAAATCCCTGTTTTCACTTGTTTTGAAAGTGGAAAATAAAAATGCGCTTTATTTGAGCTTCGCGTCGTTTGAACGGAGCCGTTAACGTTGGTGTCAGTTTGTGTCCTCAAATGTTGAACTAATTAGAAGTTAATGGGAATTAAAAGCGTTTTTTCTGTGTTTTTTTTTTTTTTTTTTACCAACTATAACCCTACAGCAGTAAAATGCACTTTAATGAGGAAGGTATCCAAAAATCATCATATAGTAATAAAACAGACATTTTCTGCAGAGTGAACTTTTACTTTTTGATATTTGCACATACATTTAGCTGATAATACTTTTACTGAAGTAAAGTGAGTGAAATGTTGTCACAGTGTGGTTATTACTATATATTAATATACTACTTCCTGTGACAGACACATATTTTGGAAGGTTTGTTATTCAGATGCTTATGAAGTACAGTTCTTTGACAACAGTTAGTTTCAGTTAGTTAAGATGGGTTTGACCAGAAATTAATTGGAAACTAATTAATCGTTATAAGCTCATTTTACCAGTTAAAAAAAAAGCAAATATTAAAAGTTTAACCTGCTTTTGTCACAAACCTAAATCCAGATTATGACTTCACTTTATCACCATCACTTCCACCTGGAGTACTTTTCACTTTTAGTCCATTTGAGTAATTGAGTGTTTCCATCGTGCCAGCTGGTGTTGTGACTCGTTTCCTCTCTCTGCACTCTGCCAGTTTCCGTGGTGACCATCAACAGCAGCATCAGCACTTGTTCTGTACCCCCCCACCCCCCCACCCCGAACCCACCCGCCTGTGTCACATGACGTCGGACCAGAATCCACTTTATCCAGCTGATCTACAGGTGCAGTTATCGCTGGGAGAGCCGGGTCCTGGGTACTACTACTTCTACCAGGTACTGTGACATGCGTCACTTTGCGTCACTGCACACACACACACACACACACACACACACACACACACACACACACACACACACACACACACACACACACACACACACACACACACACACACACACACACACACACACACACACACAGAGAGACAGACAGTGTCTACAGTATTTAAACACTGAGTGGAACGTATCATAACTTAACTAGTAATCTGGTCAGGACATCTTTAAAGCGCAGCCACGAGACACACCGACTCATCTGGAGTCAGATTTATTGTCTGATTTCAGTCTGGATGCCAAATTCTTCTAAAAAGTTTTATTTCTTTTAGCTTAAAGTCAGAAATATGCCTCAAAGGCCTTTAAAGTCAGGACACGATCCTTCCACCTTCAAATCAGGTAAATAATGGAGTAAATGAGGGATTCCACAGGTGGGGGCTGGGGTGGGGGTGGGGTGGGGGGTGGCTGTAAGGAGGAACAAGGAGGGGTTAGGGCAGGAAACTAAAGCAGTGTGGGTAAAACTGATGTAAGTGAAAGGGAGAGCTATCAGTGGGATGGAAAGAGAAGTGAATGGTGGGGGGAGTTAAAGTGAGGGAGGAGGGGGAGGAGGGGGAGTGGCCTGATGGAGCTCTGCTCTGTGATTGGTGGCCGTTGGGCCATGTGCTGAACCCTCTCAAACTGTAGCCTAACTAGGGCTCCCACATACATTCACACACACACACACACACACACACACACACACACACACACACACACACACACACACACACACACACACACACACACACACACACACACACACACACACACACACACACACAAAGTGCAGCCCTCTGTTGAGTGGCAGGGACATGTGAGCCCCTTCACATTTGCTATTCTGGGCAGGGGAGGGAGAACTGGGGAGGCGAGGGGAGGGGGCGAAGCCGGGGGGAGGAGAGGGTCGTTCCTCTTTCTGCATGTGGCTGAGCCATTGTGAGGAGCTGCTCATGATTCTGTCTCATGTTGTGTAGGCTCTTGGAGTGTGCGGCCATAGCAGTCTTTTGTTTTATTCCCACTCTAGGCCGGAGAAGATGGGGTGCTGCTTTAGTAAGGAGCTCAACCCCGGCCTGCAGAATGAGAGGAGAAATCTGTTAGAGCCCCCGCTGCACGATGGGCTGAGTGAGGCGACAGAGCAGGTCAGACAACACGCTGCGGCTTTAGCTCAACATGTGTGCCTCGAGGAGGAGGAGGAGGAGGAGGAGAAACATGTGCCACATGGACCGGCCCGAGCGAGGCGTCCGGGAGGTGAGGGAAGCCCTCCAGAAGTGGACGACAAAGTTGGGACGGTTGTGCTGAGCGGGGACGGCGGCACACGGAGTGAACGGGATCTCAAACCAGCGAGCGCTCACCGAGAGAAGGAGGCTATTATTATCACAAGCAGCACGAACAAGCATTCAAACACGGACACGGAAGCAGACGTGACATACCCGGCCGGGCCCAACTGTGGACCGGCTCCCTACATGGAGGTGCTCACACACAGTCCGGTCAAACAGAGGATTGTGGACAACGCCGCCCGCCGGGCGTTGTGGTTCCAAAAGCTCCCCGGGGAGCCGACGCAGCGCCGGCCGACGGGCAGCTGGTCAGCTCCCGCCGGGTCACCCTCTGCTGCCGGCCCGGACAACGGCAGCGTGAGCGATGGGTCACGTGACCGGCCCCCGTCGGTCGGCGCCCGTCAGGGGACGCGCCGGGATTCCCTCAAAGCGCAGCCCGATGAGGAGGGTGGCGAGGAGACCTGCGTTGTCACGACGACACTTTGTCAAGTTTTGGGAACGAGGACCCAGAGTTTCTACAGCATCTGTTCCATTGACGCAGATGACCTTGAACATGACCACGAGCAGAGCCGGTCCCAGACAGCTGGAGACGCACAGTCAATGCACACGGCTGCTCCGCCCGGCACGGCGGGCTCTCCGGCGGCCGGCCAATCACACGCAGAGGCATCCACGGCCTGTGACCACACACATGTGGGAGGACCTAAAATGACCAGCCAGTCACATGACGAGGAAGCAGCTTCTACGCAGTCACATGGTGCTGAACCGTCTTCCACCTGCTCGTTACAGACACACACTGATAATTCACCACAAGCTGCCGAACCTCCTCAGCTGCCGGACCCTCTGTCTGACACGCTGCCCCCGACCAGCAGCGAGGACCCTCAGGCATCCGCACCGGACGGCCCTCGGCTCCAAGATTCCAAGTGGCAGACAGCTGCAGAGGACACGCATGACTTCACGTATGATGTTTCAAACTTAGTGACGTCACACACAGCTGAAAGTGCGTCTGTGCAGCAGGATGAATGTGCAGAGGGTGACAAAGAGAGAATAGTTCCAGAGCAGAGTGAACGGAAGAAACGTGTGTGTTCGGAGGAGGAGATTGTGTACTTGGAGGAGCAGAGGGCAGCGAAGGGAGTCTTCACAACCAGCGAAGAAACAGCTGTTGACTTCCAGGAGGAAGAAGAAGGAGATCAGAGTGTGGATGAAGATCGTGAGCTGCATCCAACCGAACTCAGAGCAGAGCAGGACATCCAAAGTAAACCAAATACTTCCTGTCAGAGCCCCAGATTATTAAAGCTGGACACCAAACTTCTCCATGAGGAGGAAGAAGAAGAAGAGGATGATGATCTTCCTCTTCCTCTGCCTGGAGGACAGACTGAGATGGATAAAACCTCCCTGAAGAGCAGGACCATCCCTGTGAGTATCTGCCGAGCCGATGACGACGGCCACAGCAGCGCAGCAGACACGACTCTGACCGAGGTGTCGTCCACCGTCTCCACCGTCTCCACCGTCTCCACCGTCTCCACTGTCTCCACCATCTCCACCGTGTCATCGCTGCCCGCTGAACTCGCTGTCTTCTCTTGCAACACACATGTGACGCCTCTTTCCGATTCATCTGAGACCACGTTTCAGCCGAGGGGAGCCATCAATTTAGACGTGAATTCAAATGATCCAACATTTGAACTGAGCAGCAACGAGCCTCCTAGTGAAGAAGATGAATCGGGAATCAATGATTCTCAGAATAGAAACACTTCATTGGATCTGTGTGACGAACTGCTCGGTGGCTCTGATGTGAAGCCTGAATGTGAGGTGGTGTCTGGCTCAGAGGAGCCGCTTCAGGACGCCCTCATGAGCGGAGACGACACGGCCAACAAACACAATCCAGAGAGTCACCAGGAGACCAAACGTGTTGAGAGCGGAGATGTTCCAGGTGGTTTCCCTGAAACAGGTGAGAACATTTCTCTCCGAGCGACGAGCGATGATCCGTCTGAGCTCTGTGACGACGGCGTGGTGGTGAAGACCAACATCGCTCCTCACAGTCCTGAGAAATGTGAGATCAGCGTGGAGGATTCCTGTCTTCTCACACGGCCTCCTGCTGACGGTGAGCTTTCCTCTCCTCCACCCTCCTCTTCCTCATCTCTCTGTCAGACCACATCTGAGACCGAAGCTGACGCCACTGAGCTTCAACTGAACATAAATCCACCGGAGGAAGTAACAACTGATGAGTGGGAGGAAGTCGGAGAGACGGCAGTTGCAGAGCGGCGTCCTGCTGATCCACTCGTCCTGCTGCCCGTCAAACATGAAGCTGGAGATACAGCAGAGCAGCGCTGCCTCAGTCCTCCACCGGCCTCCCAACCAACACAAACATTTCCCTCCACTGTTTCCTCTGAGATCCCTCGGGCTGATGACACTGATGACGGTTTACCTCCACCAGAAGATTCATCAAATAGGAATCACTTGGAGGAAATGAAAGAGATGAAGATGCTCTCCTCACCGTTGGAGCACCTGACTGATATTCAATCAGAGACTTACAGTATGTCAGTCGCTGAGACTCCGTCCCAAAGCGTGGAGGTCCCTGCTGTCTACGGGATTATTAATGACGTCCCTTATCAGGATGACAGAAACTTGGTCCTGGACTGGCCGGAGGGTCCCGCCGTGATCTCCGTGGACCCGGGTCAGATAGACGTTTACGCCTCTACTCCGTCGTACGAGATTCACTTCCTGGGTTGTGAACCGTCAGCCGCTGCCGAGGAGGGAGAGAAGGAGGGAGGGATGAGGGAGATGGTGTCTGAGCTGCTGGGGGAGGATGCTGACTCCTCCGTCTGCCGTCTCTACCCCCACCCCTGGATCAAGCTGGGCCTGGAGGAGAGCTGCGAGGGCTGGGCTCGGGGGGCGTCGGAGGTCGAGCCGGGCCGGGCCGACGGCAAGAGGGCCGGCGAGGCGGAGCGGATCCCGGCCTCGGTGTCCGAGCTGCAGCCCTCCATGGCTCTGCTGGGAGCGTACCCCTACAGCACTGTGATGCCTCAGGGACCCTGTGTGTGGGACTGGCACACTGACTGCACTCAGGCTGTAAGTGGGAACTCCACATGTGGGCTGACTGAGTGGGAAAGCATTCAGTGTTACTGTCCTTGTTCTCAAAGGGTTTAAACAAAATGCTTTGTGAATCAGTGAACAGGACTGTGTGTCAGCAGATTGGATTATTTTTGTATTGATGTAGAGACTAAAGACTCACAGAACAAATCAGCAGATGTCCTTGATGCATGTTCACAGGTTTGAAAGAATGAGATGTTACATAACGGTGAGAGTGCAGTTAACACTTGAAGCTATAATGTCACATCTGAACAAACCTGTAATACTTGTGATGGAAATTGTCCTCAAGAAGGTTGAGGTTGATGATATTTGGGTTTGTAGTCGTGTGGATTTTATTCATCAGTTTTACCTTCAAACAAAAGATTTCAGATTTAAAATACTTTTTTTTTTAAACTTCAAACTCCTCCACTATCTTATTTGTAGTTAACATGAATAATAATTTTCTCTAAATGAGTCAGAAACTCTTTTAAAAGACATGTTTTTTCATGTTTGATCTTTTGTGTGTTGTTTGCAGGTTCCTGTCGCTGCCCCGAGCCTTAACCCTGATGCTGAGGTATGGACCAATCACAGCTTCAACGTCGTTGACCCCGCCTACCAGCAGCTGCAGCAGCCGTGGCTTCAGGTCGCCAACAGTCTGACCGGGCAGGAAGGTCAGCTGGGCTTTCTTGTTGCCTGGAGACATGAGTTGTTATTGTGTGGTAGGAAGTTATTGTGGGATTGATTTTATTTATTTTTTTCACGTTTTTTTAAGGGCATGTGCCAGAGTTTCATGTGGAGAACGTGGGTCTGGCGGAGGCTGACCCCAGCACACTGGAGTACCACACACTGACTGCTGAACCTCCTCTAGTTAATGGAGAGTCCGGTGAGCCGTCCGTCACAGGTGGGAATATGATCTAGTTTGTCTTTTTAAATTACATTTATGTCACCACAGTAAAATAATCTCAGTCAATAATCAGAGAACTCAGATCTGGTGATGACTTCCTGTGATTTCAGATGAGATCAGACAAGAGCTGAGCAACATTTTGGAGTCCTGCCTGACCAGGTAACAACACACACTTTGTCTGAGGACACACTGCCTGGGAGACGCACAGTTCCCAGCAGGATGGACGGAAAGATCTGTGATCACGTGAACGATGTAATCATATCAGAAACACAATGTAGGCTCTGATTATCACGAGGGGGAACAAAAATCACACGGCTGCTTGTTCTCCTCAAACATTTGATTACCGATGGCTGATGTTAAAGGGAACCTCGATGTAGAAAGATTTGGCCGGCAGTAGCAGCGCTGCAGGAGGCACGCTGGCAGTTTGGATACAACCACCTTAGTCATGTGATCAAATATTTTTCTGTCTGTACTTATAAGGGACAAAATAAACTGTCTGAATTGAAGCTGAATTATCCTCGCTTGGATTGCTCGGTCTTCTTTAACACGTTGTGTCTACATATAAATATAAATACGTGTAAACAGACGATTTCCATTGTCCTGTTTGGAAATGAAGGATTTTTGTAGTTGAACGTGTCCCAACCGTTGCTCACCTCTCCGTCACCGACACTCCTCCGTACTGAGCGGCTCTTCTGTTCCTCCGCAGGGAGATCCTCAGCAGCGACCTTTACCTCAAGTCTCAGATGGACAGCGACCAGTATGTCTCCATAGCAACGCTGGCCAGTCTCGACAAGATCAAGAATCTCACCACAGACCTGGACCTGATCTCCGATATTCTGAAATGTCAGTGTTTGTTTCTGAGGGACTTTTACTAGTAAAGTTTTTATTCAGGTTGGAGATTTGATCACGAAGCAAAATCTTGTTAATCTCCTGCTGTGAGTGGATTGTTTCCAGAACAGGAAGGAGTCTCTCCGGACTGAGTGAACACAGACTGGAGAGGTGAGAGACACGAATGTGCTTCAGTATCGTCCTGAAACTTTCTCTTCTCTCATTGGCCGGCAGCCATGCCGCTGGTCCAGGTGGCCCCGTGTGGACAGAAAGTCCGGCCCAGTCAGAGCCGGTGTGTCGTGATCCTGCGTGAGATTCCCGACACCACGCCTCGCGAGGCAAGAGTCCAGCAGCTGCACCGACACACAGCAGATCCTCCTCAAGTCCATTCACATTCACATTCTTTACTTTCTTCTCAAACTGACGTACGAGGTGTCGTAGATGAATTAGGCTGATAAAGTGCACGGAGTTTTAGAAGTTAATAGTGTGTGTTTTATTGTCAGTGTGTTAAATATGACGGCTGTTGTGCAGGAGGTGGAAGCTCTCTTTGAAGGGGACAACCTGCCCGACTTCCTCAGCTGTGAGTTTGTGAGCAACGACAACTGGTTCATCACCTTCAAATCAGAAGCCGACGCTCAACAGGTGAACGCGGCCGGCCGTCTTCTTCTGCTTCAATCACTTTACAGGGAAATGTTCAAAATCGTCTGATTTGCTGAGAACTTCTGTTTGTAAACTGTCGTCAGCATTAAAACATCCCGTATCATCCGCGCTGTGTTTGTCTTCAGGCCTACAAGTACCTCCGAGAGGAGGTGCGGGTGTTCAAGGGGAAGCCCATCATGGTGAGGATAAAGGCCAAACCGATGGCCGCCACCTCCTACTCTCCCAAAAACGGCTACAGACCCGACCAGCCGGACCAGTGCAGCAACCACTACGCCTCCTTCTTCCCCCCGAACGCCTACCAGCCGTCCTGCCCCGCCCACATGCCCACACAGCAGCTGTACAACTTCACCAATGAGGTGTGGACTTCTTCTGCAGCAGGATACCAGGAATGTGGAAAGGTGAGTCCGTTTCAATACCAACATGGAACAGATTAAAAAGGGTTTCTTTCTCCTGACGTTCATGATCTTTGATTTGCGGATACCTTGATGTTTACGGCTCTTGAATGTGAACAGCAGCTCCGTGGCTCCTTCGCCGTCTTTTCTCTGAGAGTTTCTGAGCAGTGTGATCGAGCTGTTGTTGTCGTTTTCTCAGCAGCCTCCTCTACTGATGAATAACTTTGTGAACGGGTTTGCGGCGACTTCCAACTTCAAACCACACAACCCAACCAGGCAGAGGTAGCGTCTCCCGTCAGTCTGTTGTTGATATCGACTGGAAACAAGCCGTCACGTTTCATCTCTGGATTCTTCCAGGCGAGGATCGAGGTGGTCGAACTCTGGAGAGCGTTGGCAGCCGCAGCAGAACGACTCGGAGCAGCCGCCGGTGGACCGGCCGTCCTCTCTGACCAAGCCGGGTCGAGGCCGGTCGAGAGGCAACCTGCAACGTTCGAGCTGGGGGGGGAGGACGGAGTCCAACAAGCAGGTGGTGTCGACCTCGTCTGAGAGAGGAAGGTAACAGAACTTCAGCTGTCTTCGCTCTCGGTTCAGTCCGTCTATCCTCACATCATCGCTGTCAGGGGAAGTAATGTGGATGAACATGACCACATCCTTCCTTTGAGTTCTGCTCCATTTGACCTTCACATTGTCACACTAGAACCAAGAGGTTGACGTGTAGTTTGAGTGACGCTTTAATACAGATGTATAAATGCTGTTATCTGCTCTGAAGGAGAGGAAACTTCAGCCGGAGGAGAGAGAACACCAGGTCCTGGGAGAGAAACAGTCCGGTAGGTGTCCGCTGAGCAGCGCTGAGGTTTCACTTCACTCTACTCTGACTGTGTGTTGATTGTGTGTGTGTGTGTGTGTGTGTGCGTGTGTGTGTGTGTGTGTGTGTGTGTGTGTGTGTGTGTGTGTGTGTGTGTGTGTGTGATTGTGTGTGTGTGTGTGTGTGTGTGTGTGTGTGTGTGTGTGTGTGTGTGTGTGTGTGTGTGTGTGTGTGTGTGTGTGTGTGTTGACTGTGTGTGTGTCTTTGTGAAGAATCCACAGAGTCAGTCGCCTCCTCGGCAGCCGTCTCCTCCTCTTGAACTCGGCCTGACCAGTTTTCCTCCTCTTTCTCTGGCGAATGCTGCCATAGCAACGGCACCTGCAGCTAACGGCAGCACCAAGGTAACCAGGTCCCTGTGTGACACACACACACACACACACACACACACACACACACACACACACACACACACACACACACAAACACGAACGCTCGTTGTTCATGGAGGAGTCTCTCCTCACTCTTTAAATCCAGACTGTGAAGTGACAAACACACCGACTGACGGTTGAAACTGTGACTCATTCCAGGGTTCAGTCAGAACCACTTCCCCTCCGACACCGTCAGAACAAGCCGAGTCCGTCTCCCTGCAGTGAGTATCTGAGACAGCAGCTGCTCCACCTCACGCTCTTTTTGTCACATTCACCTGTTCCTCCAGGTGTCATTACAGTTAATATGAAAAACAATCTGCAGCTACAGCACCTGCTTCTCCACCTCTTCTCCTCTTGATTGGCTGTCTGTCAGGTTTCCCAGCTGCCGCTGTGTGTTGAGTTATTCTGTTTGTGTCTGTAGGAATGTGACGGAGAGCGAAGAGACGAAGGCCGAAGCGGCTCCGCTCACACAGGAAGTGGCCACAGTAAGACTCGTCCTGCAGGGTGGACATGTGTCTCCACTACACTACTGATGATGCATCTGAACAGGCATCTTTTCATCTGTCAGATTTATTAATGTTTCAAATATCTGAAATTGGAAGTAAATTAAAGCCACTGGTTGCTTCCTGAAAGGTGGAGACATCAGGTTCAATTTAAACTACCGGTTCCTCGAATGTGTGGAAAAGTCCTCCTGACAGCATCTTGTTCTCTGATTGGTCAGGAGTCCAAGAAGCCGAGCTACGCCGAGATCTGCCAGAGAGCATCGTCCGGTGAACCGGCGCCGCCCGCTGACCTCTCCTCAGAAGAAGAGCACATCCCGACCTACCCGGGCCTCCCGTCAGAACCCGCTCTGCTGCCTCAGTGATCGGACAACATGTGGAAACAGACACGCCCCCCCCCCCCCCCCCCCCCCCCCCCCCCCCCCCCCCCCCCCCCCCCCCCCCCCCCCCCCCCCCCCCCCCCCCCCCCCCCCCCCCCCCCCCCCCCCCCCCCCCCCCCCCCCCCCCCCCCCCCCCCCCCCCCCCCCCCCCCCCCCCCCCCCCCCCCCCCCCCCCAACTTCCTTTTCCTGTTTTTGGTCACACGAGTGTTTGAAGAGCTGAAAATGTGTTCTATCGTCCAAAATGTACAAACAGGCCGTGTCATAATTCACAGTGAGGATTTATCACATGACGTACCAAAGAGCCTTCAAATCTGCCAGATGTCGGTTTGGACCTCCAATCAGACTCCTGATGAATCCTGCTGAGACGGACTGAGGTGTGTTC
The DNA here is from genome assembly GCF_029030835.1 of Brachyistius frenatus. Taxonomy (NCBI): domain Eukaryota; kingdom Metazoa; phylum Chordata; class Actinopteri; family Embiotocidae; genus Brachyistius; species Brachyistius frenatus. The sequence continues at coordinate 1,623,707 of NW_027210664.1, read as the reverse complement.
GGGTCCAAATCCCCGAACTGGGTCACCGTCAGGATGTCAAAGCCAGCGTTTCAGTTTTTAACCAGTGAATGTTGATGTGCTCCTTCAGTTTTATTTCTTGGTTTGTAGTTGGGGTTCGTTTATCCAGAACCACGTTCCACTCTGATTTGGTCCCATTTAGCCGGTGCTCTGCCGCTCGTGTTTTTCTTGCTGTACAGCTCGTTCTGCAGAGATTCTCAACTTGTTTCCGTGTTTTGTTTTTTTCCCTCCAAACTTCCGTGTTATTCTTTAGTCCTCTCGATGCTTTTTGTTTTTTTCCTATAAATATTAGTGCTCGTCGTGCGGGTCGTTCCCATCCTCAGATGTTAGAGATGTGGAGGCCCGTATTGAACCCAGGTCCAGTGTGTGTTAACGACGTGTTGATCTGATCGTCACCAGTCCAGGGATCAAATTGAACTCTAAAGTATGTTTCCCTTGAAAAGCGCTGACTCTTATTTCTGCATGATTTTTTTAAAATTTCATTTTAGAATTTCCTTTATTTGTATTTATGTTAAACAGGAGTGCTTCGTGTGTTAAAGCTTTAGTCTCGGTGTCTCTGCGTGGCTCGTTTCAGGTCGTCCCATAAAGAGCAACACGTCACCGAGCGTCCACCAACCGTTTCAGCACCAAGAGCTTCAACTCTATTTGAGAACTTGAATTTGATTTTAGTGTTGCCGATGTTCTTTCGTTTGAAGTATGACGTTTTAATTGTAAAGCAGTGTTAACGGAGAAAGAGCCGGCATGGTTGTGGCACATGTTACTTTGTACAGATGTACATAATATTGAACAAATATTAAAAAAGTGCCTTTGAAGTTTAACATACTAATTTGTTGTTTGTTGATACAAAGCTAACGTGCCCCCCCTCCCACCCCGAATGTCACTGTATGTCCTGTCATATAAAAAAAAACCTCTAACAAATGACATTCACGCCTTTTAGTGTAGTTCCTTCTTCCAGCCAGCAGGGGGCAGGTGAGTCCCGTTATGTGGCTCCACTTGTTTCCAATGAGGATGATTTGATTCTTGGGAGACGACAGGCTTAATGAATGGGATGAAGAATACTAATGAAATACACGGCTTTAGATGGACAAATTGATGCTCAGTTATGTATCACCGCCACATTAGGCTCATTCAATCATACTGAACTTGATTAAAGAACAGCTTGACCTTTAATATCAATCACATTAACAAGCAATGGCTCAAAGTGAAGTAGAGAAAAAATTACTTTTAAATACAAAAATTAAGGTGATAATTAAATACAGCTGAGCAGACAGCGTTTGACCTAAAAAAAAAAAAATCAATTTAGTTGTTTTTTTTTAAAGTGCAAGCAGCTCACGGTGTCGTCAGGCAGGACGAGCTCTTAAAAAAACACTTCTGCTTCTGGTCGGATTTAACTGGTGACATCTACACACCAAAATATATATTAAACTCGCAATATCTGATTTGTTTTGAACGAATAGAGCCGTTTTAATTGATGCAGGCCTTAATATTTACACCATTATGTTGTGTTTAAGCTAAATGAGAAGGTACTGCGGATGTTTTACTCTAAATAAACTAAAAACATGAAACAAATATAAAAATGTTGAAGCACATTAAAACCATCTATTTCAAACAACACATGCAAAACAGAAAATAGAGAAAACGTGAATTAAATTGAGAAAGTGTAAATCAAAAACATGATTTTTTTTAAATGTTTTTGTACACAAATTATATGTATCACTAAATGAAAGACAAATAATATATGTTTATTCATTGCGTAAATATTTTTGGAACAAATTAATAGATAAATTAATGAAACTAAAACATACTGAAAACATTTATTTGTAATTATTTGCGCTGGTTTATTTGCTGTGTCACTGCTGGACCTCCACTCAGACTCCGTCAGGTGTATTTAAAGCAGGTAAACTCCACTGTGGTCTGGAGGTGTGGTTGTTCGCTGCGCCCCCTGCCGGTGAAGACAGCGAACACCCCCCCCCCCACACACACACACACGCACCCCTCCCTCCCTCCCTCCTCTGGAGTCACGTGACACCAGCGGTAAGGAGCTGCAAACAGCGCTGAGTCTGGGGCTGCGCGAGCCTCATCATCATCATCATCATCATCATCACTACCGCCACAACCACCGCAACGGCAGCGAAGAGAGCCGAGCGAGCCACCGGCGTCTTTACCGATTCGAGGAGCCGGGCGCCATGGCGGGCCCCCGTTAAACCGAGACCCAGATTTATCCTCTTTGTTCTCCCTCGACGCCTCGCAGCCTTCACGCGCCTCCGCCGAGGAGGGGCCGCCGAGGAGAAGCTCTCCCTTTCCGAGCCGAGGAGGAGGAGGAGGAGGAGGCAGGACAGCAGCGGCAGCGGCGGCGGCGGCGGTTCAACCGGGGAGGTGTTTTCTACGGTGCGAGCCGAATGGCGGACCGTGAGGCGTCACCGATACCGTTGGAGATCCGAGCCCGGCTGGCGGAGCTGGAGCTGGAGCTGTCAGAGGGTAAGACATGAAAACCACAAAAACAGGAGCGGAAAAAATAGAAGAAGCGCAAGCCTCCCCTCCCCTCCTCCCCTCCTCCTCCTCCTCCTCCTCCTCTCCTCCTCTTCCTCTTCTTTCCCTCGTTATCACGTTATCTCATCACCATCCTCACCGGGAGCCCTACCGACTAACGGAATCTAACCGTTCATTCCTGCGGCCCCCCTCCTCCTCCTCCTCCTCCTCCTCCTCCTCTCCCCTCGTCCCCTCCCCTCCCGCTCCTCCCATCCAGATGTTTGTCAGCCGGGGAACCGGCCTGGGCAGCTCTGTGCGCCCGGGAGAGGATGCGGGCAGAGCGGGAACACGCTGCGGGGTTCGGCCGCCGCTCTTTGTCTCCGCGGCGGTGCCGCTCGGAGACAAACCCCCGACCGGCCCGCCCGCGCTCCGGGTCCGAGAACCGAGCCGTTGTTTGACCTTGAGATGTAGACAGAGCCTACCTGTGTGTGTGTGTGTGTGTGTGTGTGTGTGTGTGTGTGTGTGTGTGTGTGTGTGTGTGTGTGTGTGTGTGTGGTCGGGTTTAATAACAGCATTGCGATGCAACGCTGCGTGACCGAGCAGCACGGAGGGGCAGCTGGGCTCGCGATGCCCGAGATCTCAGCCTCCTGCCTCCTGCTGCCTCCTCCTGCCTCCTGCTGCCTCCTGCTCGTCGTCCGCAGAGCAGCTGAGGATGAGGAGGGATGCTTGGGAATATTTTTAAGCCCCCCCCCCTCCCCCACCACCACCACCACCACTATCCTCTTCCTCCTCTTCCTCCTCTTCCTCATCCACAGATACAGCAAACACTCCCTCTCTGTGGATCCGTTGAATCCCAATCACAGCATCCCGCCCGGTCGTCCCGATGGGATCCGGCCATCTCCGCCTTATATAATTGGGAATGGCCATATTTTATTCATGCAGGCTCGGGATGGGCCCACGTAGTGAGGGGGGGAGCCCAGATACATGCTGGAAGAGAGCCGCTCGGTGCCCGAGACGTCCATTTCCTGTGGTGAAATGTGTGCCAGTGCGCAGGTGTGTGTGTGTGTGTGTGTGTGTGTGTGTGTGTGTGTGTGTGTGTGTGTGTGTGTGTGTGTGTGTGTGTGTGTGTGTGTGTGTGTGTGTGCAGCAGCAGCGTCTCGTCACAGCAGACTGGTGTTAATTATGTCGCTTTGCTTTTGCAGTAGAAATCAGATACGGTGCGGCTGAAGGTGACGGACGTCGTGCGTGCACCTGCAGAGTGTGTGTGTGTGTGTGTGTGTGTGTGTGTGTGTGTGTGTGTGTGTGTGTGTGTGTGTGTGTGTGTGTGTGAGAGGAGGATGCTGTTGTGAAGTGAATCCTGCAGCTCGAAACGGGCTGAAATTTATGAGAAGAGAGAAGCGAGCTTTTAATCTGGAAAAAAACAACATGGGCCTTTTGAAAATCCCCCCGAAACATCAAACTGTCCCGTTTCCTTCTGATCAGCCTCGTCATTCATGACAGCCTTTATTTTCTCCCACTGCAGTGACACACACACACACACACACACACACACACACACACACACACACACACACACACACACACACACACACACACACACACACACACACACACACACACACACACACACACACACACGCTGAGGTGAAGCCGTAGCAGCTGCAGGCCTATTGGAGCTCCTAATCCAGCCGGGAGTGTTTATCAGAGCAGAACCTGCTGCTGGCAGATGTTATTAATGATGGAAACGGCGGGAAGGGGAAACGTCACGGCCCAACGTCAGCCAGCGGGAAACACACTCCCTGTGTGTGTGTGTGTGTGTGTGTGTGTGTGTGTGTGTGTGTGTGTTGGCCTGGTCTGGTGGATCACAGCAGGACGAAGGCTGACAGGCCTCCTGATAGTGTGATGGACCCGTCGGGGTGTCGGTCCGTCCAGACAGACGCACAGACGGGTTCGAGTGTTGATCACTTCAGGAGAGTGTTTGGCTTCCTGATGTGTGTGTGTGTGTGTGTGTGTGTGTGTGTGTGTGTGTGTGTGTGTGTGTGTGTGTGTGTGTGTGTGTGTGTGTGTGTGTGTGTGTGTGTGTAGTCATTACAAAATAAGAGCATGGGGAGCAGCAGATGAAGCTTTTTAATTGGATGGCATCTTTTCAAAGAGGCTTACAACTGAAAGGAGGAAAACACTCACTGTTTTTACTAGTTTGAATGGTTTAGATCATTTTTATGAATAAGGCGTTGCGCATTTAGCCACTAAAATGTCTGGAAATAGTAAGAAATTATCATTTTAACTGTCATTTAAGTGGTTTTTGAAGCAAAAATCCCTCAAATGTGCTCGTTGGAGCTTTTTTTTAAGTTATCTTTGTATTTTGCGCTGCTGGTCGGACAAAACTTTAAAATCGAGGATGTCACTGATGATTTTCTGATATTTTCTGCACTAAGAAAACACTTAAATTCATTGTTAGCTGTTTATAAAACAGAAAGGAGGACGGTTTGTCACTGGTGGTGATTTCTTTGAACTCAACCATGAAACATTCAAAGTGAAGAATCAGGAAGAAAATCCTTCGAGACGCTAAAGGAGACTTCGTTCTTCGTCTTCGACCTGGCAGAGACGTGAAAGACTGAGATTTAATAAAGTTTTCAGTCCAACGTAGATGAACGGTGTTTGAGGACACTGAACCGTCTCTGTTATTGAAATGTCAGGTTTGACGGGCACGGCTGCGGGATTGAAGCTTTCCCTCTTCGTCTCCAGCTCTTTACTCCATCGACTCGCCGATCAGCTGATAAGCGTCTCCTCGAATCACATCGTCGTCGCCGTGACGACTCTCCGGCGTTTTGCAGCGTTTTAGCCGAGCTGTCGACGGGCGGGACGGATGTTTGCAAAGCTTCCCCGCATGTAAGGGAGCTGCAGAAGGTCACAGCGCTCAGATGTCCCACAGACCTTGAAGTAACCGTTTAAAGGTCCTGCAGGTCGCTGTGGATTGTTGTTGTTTTTTGACAGTAAATAAAATGCACCCGGGTTGTTGTGGGATCACCGGACGGTGTTAGAAAATTAAACCGGTGAGAGACACAAAGAGGGAAGTGATTTAAAATGAGGGAACGTCCACACACCTGCATATTTAATGAGCTCGGCGCTGCTCAGGTGTGAAACTGACAGCACACTTTCTCCTCTTGCTAAATATTTCACGTCGTATCAGAGTTTTTTTCTCTTCATCGGTGATTCTGGTGTTCACCTCTTTAAGTCCTGCAGATTTGAGGGTTTTTAGAAAATCAATTGTCACCGTGTGTGTGTGTGTGCGTGTGTGTGTGTGTGTGTGCGTGCGTGCGTGTGTGTGTGTGTGCATCTGCGGCACGGAGCGGTGCGTTTCAGGTCGGATCAGCCTGTTGTTTTTTTGTGTTTTTTTGTGTTTTTTTTTAAATTTTTTAATTTTATTTGGAGCTGCAGTGCCTCACACAGCAAAAAAAAAAAACAACAAAAAAACCCTCCTGACTCGGGTTGTTCATGAATAAGCGATGACTGTTTGCACTGTGTTGTGTGTTCAGGTCGATCAGACTTAATGGACGAAGCTGCTGAAGCTTCAGTTCAGGTGAAGAATTCACGGTGAAAGAGAAGAGATGGTAAATGAGCTGTTTTATCTGTGGCGGTGCGTTCAGGCACGATAACAGCAACCGTTCCCTATTTGATCTGTTTTTGTCGCTCTGCTGTTCTGAAGGTTTATATTAATGGAGTTAAGAGGGCATTTTTTCTTTACATTTCAACATAATTTAAGCTTTAAAATGCTGCGAGACGGAAAGATTTCCGTCTGGAAAATGAAGCTCGAGATGTCAAAGTTGATTCGTCAACTGCGGAAAAAACTCAAATTAAAATCTGACTTGTACAAAAATCTCCAGCTTTAACACTTTTACACACAAGTGTTATTGAACCTTTTCACCACCCAGAAAAACATCACATGGATTTTTATCAAATATCATCCAGGATTTAGAAGTTTTGAACGATACTCAGCCCAAATGATAAATCCAAAGACTTTCATCTGGGTTTTATGATATTTAAAAAATAGTCATGAGTTGCAGGTCTGCTGGAAAACAGTCGTGCCAGTTTGTGAGTTTTGGTGATGACGTAATTCTCAAAACTCATAAACTCTCCAAACAAAGACAACTCACCAGCAGTAACATCTGGCAGGAATCTGCTGCTTTCACTTTGATTTCTGTCTTTTTCTGTTTAATTGTTTTATTCTCTGATACTCTGAAGATTTAGTTTTTTTACTCAACACAATCTATTGACAAAAAAAAAAAAAAAGTTCTTCAAATACAAGCAGTCACACAGGAAAATATAATACTCAAATTTGAGGTTAAAAAGAAAACTGTACCTCTCTTTTAGTGTTTGCCACCAACACGTTTGAGTCAGTACCAGACGAGCACCGAGGTTTTGAAAGGAGTGGGCGGTTTCCGGGTTTAAAATCGGACCGGCGGTGACAGCTCGCTGAGCGGTGCGTCGGTGTGTTATCAGAACAGAGCGGCTGTCAGTCATCTTGTTGTGCAGCCTGTTTGAAAATGACATGCGTCTCCGTCCGTCGTCCCGCAGAGCCTCAGCGCCAGCACCACGGGACCGGAGGCCGGTACCGTGGGCGGCGCCGTGTGATGCGACTGCTCACCGACGACGACTCGGATCACGAGCATTCACACTGACTGAAAATCAATGTCACGTCAACACACACACACACACACACACACACACACACACACACACACACACACACACACACACACACACACACACACACACACACACACACACACACACACACACACAGCCATCCCGTTTTACAAGATATTAAAGCACCGGCATGTTTAATAACATTTCACGGGGGCGGAGAGTCGACATGAGCTCAGCTGGAAAAAGCTCTTATGAAACATGTCGTCCAACACGACAAACAAAAAAAACCTTCAAAATAAGTTTTCCTGCTTTAACTCATTTCAGAAGACACTAAAAAAAAACCTATTGCTTTTACTTCCTGTAAAATATGGCGTCTACTGATAGCCTGCGTGTGATACATTTAGGGACATCTGTAAATTGTAGTGTCTCCCAGAAGCCTGCGCGTGAGGCGTTCAGTGGCATCTTTCCAGCGTTAAAAATGTGCTTTATGGGGGTAAAGAAGCAGCTCTTAGGTGCCTTTATCAGCTTTGATTGATTTAATGATGAATTAGCATCCACCGGTTTTGCAGATCCCACAATTTGTTTATGAATTATTAAAATGTTTTTTTTGTCAGAAATATGAATCTCCCTGAACGTGGATATTTTCCAGCTTCTATCTTTGGACTTCGTTGTTCTGTATCTTCCTCCGGTGGCATCTGAACCTCCGGCTCCGACGGGACGCCCCCGTTTTCTGGTCCGCCGACGTGGACGTGACACATGGCTGCTGCTGCAAGTGTGTGTGTGTGTGTGTGTGTGTGTGTGTGTGTGTGTGTGTGTGTGTGTGTGTGTGTGTGTGTGTGTGTGTGTGTGTGTGTGTGTGGACACATGAGTTGTAGAGCCAGAGGACGCTCGGCGGACCACACGGGTCCCTGCATGTGAGTTTGACAGCCCAAGGTCCCCGAAGCATGACGCATACTACAGTCCTGTGTGTGTGTGTGTGTGTGTGTGTGTGTGTGTGTGTGTGTGTGTGTGTGTGTGTGTGTGTGTGTGTGTGTGTGTGTGTGTGTGTGTGTGTGTGTGTGTGTGCCAGCTGGAGGTAGATTTGGTTACCATGGTGGCTTTGTGGGTGGACTGTCTGTTTATGATGATGCGATAAGAAAGAAGGAGAGATCAAACGAGCCGGATGTTTCAGGGAAAAAAGAGACGAAGACACAAACGGTGTGTCGGAGAGATAAAAATGAATTTATTCAGAAACAAACCGTGTTGTACTTCTCATCCGGCGTCGTTGTCGACGCTTTTCATCACTTTCGCTTTCTTGGTGTTTTATAGCAGCTGGTCACAAAAGAAACGGAAATCTGAATTTGTACTTTGTGGGACCTTTAATATCAGAATCAGTCAACACGTCTGGATGTAAGAGAGTTACGACAGCAGCAGGAAGTGGACCCAGAATGCAAAGCGGCATAGAGACAGATCGGGGTCTGAGTAAGAGGTCATTCTGGGAAATGTAGGAAAGTAATAAACACCAAACTGGGCAGGTGGAGGCGAAATCTGGTCGTCAGAAATGTCGGTGGAATAACTCCATGATATGACTCAG